>NC_069499.1:798530873-798533373 GCF_027579735.1 Bombina bombina | reverse complement strand
TATCAATGGAATGAAGGGGTTCAAATGGAACGCCTTGAAGAACGTTAAGAACTAAGTTTAAGCTCCACGGCGGAGCAACAGTCTTAAACACAGGCTTAATCCTAGCTAAAGCCTGACAAAAAGCCTGAACGTCTGGAACTTCTGCCAGACGTTTGTGTAGAAGAATAGACAGAGCAGAAATCTGTCCCTTTAACGAACTAGCAGATAAGCCCTTTTCTAAACCCTCTTGTAGAAAAGAGCATATCCTAGGAATCCTAACCTTACTCCATGAGTAACTCTTGGATTCGCACCAATATAAATATTTACGCCATATCTTATGGTAAATTCTTCTGGTAACAGGCTTCCTAGCCTGTATTAAGGTATCAATAACCGACTCCGAGAAGCCACGCTTTGATAGAATCAAGCGTTCAATCTCCATGCAGTCAGCCTCAGAGAAATTAGATTTGGATGGTTGAAAGGACCCTGAATTAGAAGGTCCTGTCTCAGAGGCAGAGACCACGGTGGGCAGGACGACATGCCCACTAGGTCTGCATACCAGGTCCTGCGTGGCCACGCAGGCGCTATCAGAATCACCGAAGCTCTCTCCTGTTTGATCTTGGCAATCAAACGAGGAAGCATCGGAAATAGTGGAAACACATAAGCCATGTTGAAGACCCAAGGGGCTGTCAGAGCATCTATCAGCACCGCTCCCGGGTCCCTGGACCTGGATCCGTAACAAGGAAGCTTGGCGTTCTGGCGAGACGCCATGAGATCCAGATCTGGTTTGCCCCAACGATGAATCAGTTGAGCAAAGACCTCCGGATAAAGTTCCCACTCCCCCGGATGAAAAGTCTGGCGACTTAGAAAATCCGCCTCCCAGTTCTCCACGCCTGGGATGTAAATCGCTGACAGGTGGCAAGAGTGAGACTCTGCCCAGCGAATTATCTTTGAGACTTCTAACATCGCTAGGGAACTCCTGGTTACCCCTTGATGGTTGATGTAAGCCACAGTCGTGATGTTGTCCGACTGAACTCTGATGAACCTCAGTGTTGCTAACTGAGGCCAAGCTAGGAGAGCATTGAATATTGCTCTTAATTCCAGAATATTTATTGGGAGGAGTTTCTCCTCCTGAGTCCATAGTCCCTGAGTCTTCAGGGAGTTCCAGACTGCGCCCCAGCCTAGAAGGCTGGCGTCTGTTGTTACAATCGTCCAATCTGGCCTGCGAAAGGTCATCCCCTTGGACAGATGTGGCCGAGAAAGCCACCATAGAAGAGAATCTCTGGTCTCTTGATCCAGATTTAGCAGGGGGGACAGATCTGAGTAATCCCCATTCCACTGACTTAGCATGCATAATTGCAGCGGTCTGAGATGCAGGCGCGCAAATGGTACTATGTCCATTGCCGCTACCATTAAGCCGATTACTTCCATGCACTGAGCTACTGACGGGTGTGGAATGGAATGAAGGACACGGCAAGCATTTAGAAGTTTTGATAACCTGGCCTCCGTCAGGTCAATTTTCATCTCTACAGAATCTATAAGAGTCCCTAGAAAGGGAACCCTTGTAAGTGGCAATAGAGAACTCTTTTCCACGTTCACCTTCCACCCATGCGACCTCAGAAATGCCAGAACTATCTCTGTATGAGACTTGGCAGTTTGAAAACTTGACGCTTGTATCAGTATGTCGTCTAGGTACGGAGTCACCGCTATGCCTCGCGGTCTTAGTACCGCCAGAAGTGAGCCCAGAACTTTTGTAAAGATTCTTGGAGCCGTAGCTAATCCGAAGGGAAGAGCTACAAACTGGTAATGCCTGTCTAGGAAAGCAAATCTTAGGTACCGATAATGATCCTTGTGAATCGGTATGTGAAGGTAGGCATCCTTTAAGTCCACTGTGGTCATGTACTGACCCTCTTGGATCATAGGAAGGATGGTTCGAATAGTTTCCATTTTGAATGATGGAACTCTTAGGAATTTGTTTAGGATTTTTAAGTCCAAGATTGGTCTGAAGGTTCCCTCTTTCTTGGGAACCACAAATAGATTTGAATAGAATCCTTGCCCGTGTTCCGTCCGCGGAACTGGGTGGATCACCCCCATTAGTAAGAGGTCTTGTACATAGCGTAGAAACGCCTCTTTGCTGATAACCTTGAAAGATGAAATCTCCCTCGTGGAGGAGAAGTTTTGAAGTCCAGGAGATATCCCTGAGATATGATCTCCAACGCCCAGGGATCCTGGACATCTCTTGCCCAAGCCTGGGCGAAGAGAGAAAGTCTGCCCCCCACTAGATCCGTTTCCGGATAGGGGGCCCTCTCTTCATGCTGTCTTAGGGGCAGCAGCAGGTTTCTTGGCCTGCTTGCCCTTGTTCCAGGACTGGTTAACTTTCCAGCCCTGTCTGTAATGAGCAACAGCTCCTTCCTGTTTTGGAGCGGAGGAAATTGATGCTGCTCCTGCCTTGAAGTTACGAAAGGCACGAAAATTAGACTGTTTGGCCTTAGATTTGGCCCTGTCCTGAGGTAGAGCATGGCCC
>NC_069499.1:796285873-796288373 GCF_027579735.1 Bombina bombina | reverse complement strand
CATGCTTTGATAACATCAAGCGTTCAGTCTCCAGGCAGTCCATCTCAGATTGATTCTATTTAGATGGTTGAAAGGACCCTGAGGTAGAGGGACCTGTCTCAGAAACAGAGACCGTGATGGAAAGGATGACATGTCCACCAGATCTGCATACCAGGTCCTGCGTGGCTACGCAGGCGCTGTCAAAAACACCAAAGCCCTCTCCTGCTTGGTCTTGACCTCCGAAGGAAATCCCACTCCCCCGGAAGAAAAGTCTGACGACTTAGAAAATCCACCTCCCAGTTCTCAACACCTGGGATATGGATAGCTGATAGACAAGAGTGAGTCTCTGTCCAGTGAATTATTGTAAGACTTCTAACATCACTAGGGAACTTCTGTTCTCCCTTGATGGCTGATGTAAGCCACAGTCGTGTATATTGTCCGACTGAGTATGATGTACCTCAGAGTTGCTAACTGAGGCCAAGTCTGAAGAATATTTATTAGAAGGAGGGTCTCCTCCTAAGTCCACTATCCCTGAGCCTTCAGGGAGTTCCAGACTGCATAAAAGGCTGGCATCCATTGTAACAATTGTCCCATCTGACCTGCGGAAGGTCATACCCTTGGACAGATGGACCCGACATAGTCACCAGAGAAGAGAATCTCTGGTCTCTTGGTCCAGGTTCAACAGGGGGACAAATCTGTGTAATCCCCGTTCCTCTGACTGAGCATGCATAGTTGCAGCGGTCTGAAATGTAGACGTGCAAACGGTACTATGTCCCTTGCCGCTACCTATTAAACCGATTTCATTCATGTACTGAGCCACCGAAGGGCGCGGATGGGATGAAAAACACGACAGAAATTTAGAAACTTTGACAACCTGGACTCAGTCAGGTAAATTTTCTTTCTACAGAATCTATCAGAGTCCCTAGGAGGGAAACCCTTGAGATTGGGGATAGAGAACTCTTTCCTTGTTCACTTTCCACCCATGTGATCTCAGAAATGCCAGTACTACGTCCGTATGAGACTTGGCAATTTGGATGTTTGACGCCTGTATCAGGATGTCGTCTAACTAAGGGGCCACTTCTATGCCCCACGGCCTAAGGACCGCCAAAGCGACCCCAGAACCTCCATAAAGATTCTTGGGGCTGTAGATATCCCAAAGGAAAGAGCTACAAACTGGTAATGCCTGTCTAGAAAGGCAAACCTGAAAAACGAAGGTGATCTTTATGCATCACAATGTGAGGATAAGCATCCTTCAAATCCATTGTAGTCCTCTATTGACTCTCCTGGATCATAGTTAAGATGGTACGAATAGTTTCCATCTTAAATGACGGAATTCTGAGGAATTTGTTTAAGATCTTTAGATCCAAAATAGGTCTGAAGGTTCCCTCACCTTGGGAACCACAAACAGATTTGAGTAAAAACTCTGTCCCTGTTCCTCTCTTGGAACTGGATGGATCTCGTACACAATGTAAGAATGCCTCCTTCTTTATCTGGTTTGCAGATAATTGTGAAAGGCGAAATCTCCCCTTTTTTGGGGGGGGGGGGAATCTTTGAAACCCAGAAGATATCTCTGGGATATAAATTCCAATGCCTAGGGATCCTGGGCATCTCTTGCCCACGCCCGGGCGAAGAATGAAAGTCTGCCCCCTATAGGATCCGTTACCGGATAGGGGTCCGTTCCTTCATGCTGCCTTAGAGGCAGCAGCAGGCTCCTTGGCCTGCTTATCTTTGAGCAAAAATTCCCTCTTGTTTTGCCTTAGAGGAAGTGGATGCCACACCTGCACTGAAGTTTTAAAAGGCACGAAAATTAGACCTTTTTTGGCCCTTGATTCCTATCCTGAGGAAGGGCATGACCTTTTCCTCCAGTGATATAAGCAATAATCTCCTTCACACCAGGCCCGAATAGGGTCTGCCCCTTGAAGGGAAGTTAAGTAGCTTATTTATTAAAGTCACGACAGCTGACCATGATATAAGCCATAGCGCTCTGCGCGCCAGTATAGTAAAAAACAGAATTCTTAGCCGTTAGTCTAGTCAAATGAACAAAGGCATCAGAAAACAAAGGAATTGGCTAGCATAAGCTTGTCAAATATATTCATCCAATGTAACTGTAAAGCCTCATCAAGAGACTCAACCCAGAACGCCGCAGCAGCAGTGACAGAAGCAATGTATGCAAGGGGCTGCAGGATAAAACCCTGTTGAATAAACATTTTTTTATCCATTGGATCTAAAAAGCACAACTGTCCTCGCCAGAGGTAGTGGTACGCTTAGCTTAGAAACTCTTCTCTCCACCTTAGGAACTGTCTGCCAGAAGTCCCGTGTGGTGGTAACTATTAGAAAACATTCTTCTAAAAAATAGGAGGGGAAGAGAACGGCACACCTGGTCTATCCCATTCCTTATTAAAACATTTTTTTTAGTAAACCTCTTTAGGTATTGGAAAAACATCAGTACACACCGGCACTGCATATTATTTATCCAGTCTACACAATTTCTCTGGCCCTGCGATTGTACACATTCATTCAG
>NC_069499.1:796253373-796278373 GCF_027579735.1 Bombina bombina | reverse complement strand
TTCCCTCTTTTTTGGGAACCACAAACAGATTGGAGTAAAACCCCTGCCCCTGTTCTGTTTTCGAAACTGGGCGGATCACTCCCATGGTATATAGGTCTTCTACACAGCGTAAGAACGCCCCTCTTTGTCTGGTTTGCAGACAATTGAGAAAGAGGGAATCTCCCCGTTGGAGGAGAATCTTTGAAATCTAGAAGATACCCCTGGGTTACGATTTCTAAAGCCCAGGAGTCCTGAACGTCTCTTGCCCAAGCCTGAGCAAAGAGAGAAAGTCTGCCCCCTACTAGATCCGGTCCCGGATCGGGGACCACCCCTTCATGCTGTCTTGGTGGCAGCAGCGGGTTTCTTGGCCTGTTTACCTTTGTTCCAAGTCTGGTTAGGTCTCCAGACCGACTTGGATTGAGCAAAATTCCCCTCTTGTTTTTCAGCAGGGGAAGGGGTAGAGGGACCACCTTTGAAGTTTCGAAAGGAACAAAAATTATTTTGTTTGGTCCTCATCTTATTTGTCTTATCCTGAGGATGGGCATGGCCTTTCCTTCCAGTGATGTCTGAAATTATCTCTTTCAGTTCAGGCCCGAATAGGGTTTTACCTTTGAAAGGGATGGCTAAAAGCTTAGATTTTGATGACATCAGCAGACCAGCACTTTAGCCATAACGAGCTAAAATGGCAAAACCTGAATTCTTCGCCGCTAATTTAGCCAGTTGAAAAGCAGCATCTGTAATTAAAGAATTAGCTAGCTTGAGCCCTAATTCTATTCAGAATATCATCTAATGGGGTCTCAACCTGAAGAGCCTCCTCCAGAGCCTCGAACCAAAAAGCAGCTGCAGTAGAGTTACAGGAACAATGCACGCTACAGGTTGGAGAAGAAAACCCTGATGAACAAATATTTTCTTTAGGAGACCCTCTAATTTTTTATCCATAGGATCTTTGAAGGCACAACTGTCCTCAATAGGTATAGTTGTACGCTTAGCCAGGGTAGAAATAGGAAACATTTTCTTAAAAGTAGGAGGGGGAGCGAACAAAATACCTGGTCTATCCCACTCCTTAGTAACAATGTCCGAAATCCTCTTAGGGACCGGAAAAACATCAGTGTAGGCAGAAACCTCTAGAAATCTGTCCATTTTACACAAATTTCTCTGGAACTACAATAGGGTCACAATCATCCAAAGTCACTAAAACCTCCCTGAGCAACAAGCGGAGGTGTTCTAGTTTAAATTTAAAAGCCGTTGTATCCGAGTATGAGGGAACATCTTTCCTGAATCAGAAATCTCTCCCTCAGACAGCAAATCCCTCAACCCCAACTCACAACATTGTGATGGTACATCGGATATGGCTAATAAAGCGTCAGAGGGCTCAGCATTTGTTCTCACACCAGACCTACTGCGCTTCCCCTGCAACCCAGGCAGCTTAGATAAAACCTCTGTGAGGATAGTATTCATAACTGCGGCCATATCTTGCAGGGTGAAAGAATTAGACTCACTAGAAGTACTTGGCGTTGCTTGTGCGGGCGTTAATGGTTGTGACACTTGGGGAGAATTAGATGGCATAAACTGATTCCCTTCTGACTGAGAATCATCCTGCGACATACTTTTAGTAGCTAAAATATGTTCTTTGCAATTTATTGACCTTTCAGTGCATGAGGGACACATTCTAAGTGGGGGTTCCACAATGGATTCTAAACATATTGAACATTGACTTTCCTCAATGTCAGACATGTTGAAGAGGCAAGTAATGACTAAAAACAAGCTTGAAGACACTATTTAGTGAAAAAAAATAAAACAATCTTAAAAAACGGTACTGCGACTTTGAGGAAAAAAAGGATACACATTCTGCAAAACTGCTTTAAAATACACCAATCTTCAAATTTTTGATATCAGACTTAATTTGTGTAGTTAAGTTTGCCCCACAAGAAAAACAAACATTTAACCCTTTATTGTGCAAACCGGATTGATAATAGGCCTAAATCCGGAATAACACACCCCCAGCACCTCGCCACAGCCCTGCAGTGGCGCCAACTTGCCCTCAGGGATTGGAAAAATGGGGATAAAGCTTCAATTTGGCCCAAAACTTCCACAAGGGCCCTCCGGAGTTGGAGCTTGCTGCATCCAACTTTGTCTTTACAGCCTCAAAGAACCGCACCAGAGCGGTTTTGAACTAGCCATGTGGGTTCTGAGACCTCAAAAAATAAGCCAAGTGTACCCTCAATAAAGTTGCCAAAAAACGTTATTGCCCAAAAAAAATGTGAAAAGCACGCACAGTTCACAAAACGTTTGCCCACAAACATTCAAAAACTCAGTGTCAACCATTTTTTAATTAGCCCCTTATGCAAGCTTAGTAATGCCCTTGTATAGCTCTTAGGATTACTGGGGGTGGAGCTAAGGGAGGAGCTATATAGACAGCTCTGCTGTGGTGCTCTTTGCCACTTCCTGTTAGCAGGAGGATAATATCCCACAAGTAAAGGATGAATCCGTGGACTCGTCGTACCTTATAGAAGAAATATATGTTACAGAATTCCCCCCTGTAGATTGTGAAACAAGCACACTTTCAAAACAAAAACAGGGGGTGTTCAACATCCCACAAGACATTTCATAATTACCTGTGAATCAGACAATTCTTAACTAGGAGTTGTCCTTTTCTTCAGGTCTACTCTCCCCCCTGCCTAGTTAGTTTTCCCTTGGATGACCTAAAGCTTTACTCAAGTGGTCTGGTGCTCAAATATCCATGAAATATTTCCCTGTGATCTCTTACCCCACATGTGACCCTGCACCTTACCCAGCTCTCTTAGTGGGACACCAGGAACGTGGAAACCTTAAGCTGGCCGGTGATGTGGGTCCTGAATCTCTCCAAGCTGGAGACGAGGAAAGCCATCAATGACTCATGATAGCAAACAACCTACCCATATTACAAAAGGGTGACTTTTTGTACATGTACAATTTCGTGACCCTCTATGGCTTATTGGATAATAGGGCTCTAAGAACCTGCTACTCCTTATCAATAACCACCCTGTTGCCTAAGATTGCTGGTGATCCAGATTACAGTAATTCAACCTACTAAAAAAAGTCTGTTCTCCATCAATTGTGGGTGCCTAATGACCCTCCAAATGCTCATGTTCCACCCCAAGCATGAGCCTCTGCCTTCATCCAAGTCCCCAATGAGTTAGATGTCATCATGGATCACCAGAATCTAGCAATGCAAATACTGATGTTCCTCGAAAGCAAGAGGTTTATAACTGTAGAACGTAAACATTTCATATTGTAAAGAGCCAAAAATAAAAACACACCCATGTAAGAGAAGTCAAAGCTTTATTGACACACAGCAACACAACACCTAAAATAGCAGCCAGAGGTCATAAATCCAAATTACATCCATGTTTATCGTTCAAGGTAGTCGAAGAAAAATTCTGCACTTCTGCCATAATCACCTTTTTTCCCTGTGCGCACCATGTGTGTATATAAGTTTAATTGTTCATCTTTAAAGAGACAGCTATGACGGAACCTGCAATAAATAAAAAAAAAAAATGAGCACATGGGACAAACATTCATGCCAAACTTAAGTTTCCATCCTACAATACAATCATCTGAACAATAACATAGCTTAAAGGCCATTATAATATATAATAAATAATGGCCATTAAATGCCATTATAATATATAATAAAATCAATTTATATTAAATTGTGCAATTTGTGCTTTGGCTAGCTCAAAAAAAAGGGACAAGTCAAAATTAAACCTTTATGATTCAGATAGAACATGCAATTTTTAACAACTTTCCAATTTACTACCATTAAAATGTGCAGTCTTTATATTTACACTTTGAGTCACGAGCAGCAACACAGTAAGTACCATGGGCTGTTTGGATTAACTTGATTGGTTAAATATATTGTAATATAATTTGAAAATACCTATTTTATTTGCACTGCCAATTGTACCACAGTCTGTAAAATATTAAGAACCACTGCTCTAGACAAAAAAACTTTTATAGGGTCTTCTTTTTAAAAAGGGATTATAAATATAGGAATGTATATTTTTATTTCATTAGGACAACACATTTTATTTTTCCTTCTAAAACAGACAAAAATCTGCACTTCCAGTCCAGTGCTTAAACAATACGCTGCATATTAAATAAGTCACTGCAGTGATCAGTCCGATTACAAAGCAAGTGAGCAAATATGCTATTAACCATTCCTGAATGTCAATACACTACCAAACGCAAAACCGTTCATTCTTACCTAGCTTAATGTCACTGGGCTAAAGTCACAAGTTGTGTTCCAATTATTCAATAGCTGCAGAAAGGCGGTAGGTTCTCTGTAATCTGTGGAAAAAACAAAACACACACTTAGCGTAAGAAACCAGACAACTTGATGCTTTAGGTGCATCAAGTATACAAATGTACAGAGCTGTTGCCTTTCCCATATTAGCATAAAAAAACCATAACAATTTGATTTGAGAAATGTCCTCCGTCTGTGTTGCATGAAAATCTAAACGGTGAAGAATTCTATTTGAATTGAAAAACAAGAATGAAGTGAAAAGTGATGGTATGGAAACCATTTATCTTTTGGGGACTACCTACCCAACTGCTAAGAATTCACAACACATGCTATCAGCTCATCACATAAGGGAAAATTGTGCCAAAGGCAACTTCCCTAAAAAAAAAAAATATTGTACACAATATCGTATCAGAGGTGCGCACACAAATAAAATATATGGAACGTAAGACTAAAATATGATAGTACAATCAAAAAAGGCAAAACAAATGATCACATAATTGGGGAAAATTGATTAAAAAGTCAGTTGAGAAATATCTGATCAGATGATCTCAATCCAATATTATGAGCAGTCAGCTCTCTTCGAATGGTGAAATATACATGAAATGTCCTAAAAGACAAAAGTAGAAAAGATGCCTTATTATGCAGTCTCTTATACTTGGAGATTCACATGTATTCAATATACAGGGTACTCGCAAGGAAAATGCACAGTGCAATTCAGACAAGCCAAGGCTTCGGAGCCACTCTGCTGATTCACCCTCTCCACTAAGGAGCATGAACGCGTGTAGATTCCTCACACCTATGAAAGCATAAGCACCGGGCAAATAAAATGCCTAATTACATAAATTGAAGTCTTTTCAGGTGATCTCTTGTAACTGTTCCATTAAAGTCAGTCATATCCTGTGAAGACCCCACTGGTAAAGAAATTTCTTTCAACCACTGACGGTATGGAGAGACAAATAGGAGGGACCATTTATCTTTTAGTCACTACCTACCCAATTGCTAAGAATCCACAACACATGCTATCAGCTCATCACATAAGGGAAAAGTGTGCCAAAGGCAACTTCCCTAACTACGCATGGCCAAAAGAACCGATTGCACTCTGCTTCCACTTCCCATGACCACAGAATGTGGGAACAGCCGCACTCTGCTCCCACAGCCAGTAGACACAGTTGGCAGTCACAGAATGAAATGTTTACCTTCGGACCATGTTAAGAAGAGACATTTCCCTACCTATATCCCTTTGGCTCAGAGAGATAGCACATGAAGTAAACATTAACAACTGGGTCAGCGCTCAATCCATAAAAAACAAACAATATTGTACACAATATCGTATCAGAGGTGCGCACACACAAAATATATGACAGACTGTAAAATATGATAGTACAATCAAAAAAGGCAACAAAAAAAATAAAAACAAATAATCACACAATTGGGGAAAATTGATTAAAAAGTCAGTTGAGAAATCTGTAACCAGATGATCTCAATCCAATATTATGAGCAGTCAGCTCTCTTCGAATGGTGAAAAATATTCAATGTCCTAAAAGACAAAAGTAGAAGAGATGCCTTATTATGCAGTCTCTCTTATACTTGGAGATTCACATGTATTCAATATACAGGGTACTCACAAGGAAAATGCACACAGTGCAATTCAGACAAGCCAAGGCTTCGGAGCAGCTTGGCTGATTCACCCTCTCCACCAAGGAGCATTAACGCGTGCTGATTCCTCACACCTATGAAAGCATAAGCACCGGGCTAAGAAAATGCCCGATTGCTGTTATTGAAAGAATGTTTGCCAGATCCTGAAGATCCCACCAGTAAAGAAATCTCTTTGAACCACAGAAGGTATGGAGAGACAAATTATGACTATGTACCCAAATTGCTAAGAATTCAACACATGCTATCAGCTCATAACATAAGGAAAAAGTGTGCCAAAGGTAACTTCCCTAACTACGCATGGCAAAAAGAACCGATTACACTCTGCTTCCACTTCCCATGACCACAGAATGTGGGAACAGCCGCACTCTGCTCCCACAGCCAGTAGACACAGTTGGCAGTCACAGAATGAAATGTTTACCTTCGGACCATGTTAAGAAGAGACATTTCCCTAACTATTTCCCTTAAGCTCAGAGATAGCACATGAAGTAAAACATTAACAACTGGGTCAGCGCTCAAGCCATAAAAAAAAAAAAACAATATTGTACACAATATCGTATCAGAGGTGCGCACACAAATATATGACAAACTGTAAAATATGATAGTACAATCAAAAAAGGCAACAAAACAAAAACACAATTGGGGAAAATTGATTAAAAAGTCAGTTGAGAAATATCTGTAACCAGATAATCTCAATCCAATATTATGAGCAGTCAGCCCTCTTCGAATGGTGAAAAATACAAGGTCCTAAAAGACAAAAGTAGAAGAGATGCCTTATTATGCAGTCTCATACTTGGAGATTCACATGTATTCAATATACAGGGTACTCACAAGGAGAACGCACACAGTGCAATTCAGACAAGCCAAGGCTTCAGAGCAGCTTGGCTGATTCACCCTCTCCACCAAGGAGCATGAACGCGTGTAGATTCCTCACACCTATGAAAGCAAAAGCACCGGACAAAGAAAATGCCCAATTACACAAATTGAAATCTTTTCAGATGATTTCTTGTAACTGTTCCATCAAGGTCAGTCACATCCTGAAGACCCCACCGGTAAAGAAATCTTTCAACCACTGAAGGTATGGAGAGACAAATAGGAGAGACCATTTACCTTTTAGTCACTACCTACCCAATTGCTAAGAATCCACAGCACATGCTATCAGCTCATCACATAAGGGAAAAATGTGCCAAAAGCAACTTCCCTAACTACGCATGGCCAAAAGAACCGATTGCACTCTGCTTCCACTTCCCATGACCACAGAATGTGGGAACAGCCGCACTCTGCTCCCACAGCCAGTAGACACAGTTGGCAGTCACAGAATGAAATGTTTACCTTCGGACCATGTTAAGAAGACATTTCCCTACCTATATCCCTTAGGCTCAGAGAGATAGCACATGAAGTAAACATTAACAACTGGGTCAGCGCTCAAGCCATAAAAAAAACAAACAATATTGTACACAATATCGTATCAGAGGCGCACACACAAAATATATGACAGACTGTAAAATATGATAGTACAATCAAAAAAGGCAACAAAAAAAACAAAACAAATGATCACATAATTGGGGAAAATTGATTAAAAAGTCAGTTGAGAAATATCTGTGACCAGATGATCTCAATCCAATATTCTAAGCAGTCAGCTCTCTTCGAAGGTGAAAATTACAAACGATGTCCTAAAAGACAAAAGTAGAAGAGATGCCTTATTATGCAGTCTCTCTTATACTTGGAGATTCACATGTATTCAATATACAGGGTACTCACAAGGAAAATGCAGTGTGCAATTCAGACAAACCAAGGCTTCGGAGCAGCTTGGCTGATTCACCCTCTCCACCAAGGAGCATTAACGCGTGTTGATTCCTCACACCTATGAAAGCATAAGCACCGGGCTAAGAAAATGCCCGATTGCAGTTATTGAAAGAATGTTTGCCACATCCTGAAGATCCCACCGGTAAAGAAATCTTTGAACCACAGAAGGTATGGAGACACAAATTATGACTATGTACCCAAATTGCTAAGAATTCAACACATGCTATCAGCTCATAACATAAGGGAAAAGTGTGCCAAAAGCAACTTCCCTAACTATGCATGGCCAAAAGAACCGATTGCACTCTGCTTCCACTTCCCATGACCACAGAATGTGGGAACAGCCGCACTCTGCTCCCACAGCCAGTAGACACAGTTGGCAGTCACAGAATGAAATGTTTACCTTTGGACCATGTTAAGAAGAGACATTTCCCTAACTATTTCCCTTAAGCTCAGAGAGATAGCACATGAAGTAAACATTAACAACTGGGTCAGCGCTTAAGCCATAAAAAAAAAAAAAAAAACACCAAACAATATTTTACACAATATCGTCTCAGAGGTGCGCACACAAATAAAATATATGGAACGTAAGACTGTAAAATAAGGCAAAACAAATGATCACACAATTGGGGTAAATTGATTAAAAAGTCAGTTGAGAAATATCTGTAACCAGATCTCAATCCAATATTATGAGAAGTCAGCTCTCTTTGAACAGTGAAAAATAAAATGTCCTAAAAGACAAAAGTAGAAGAGATGCCTTATTATGCAGTCTCTTATACTTGGAGATTCACATGTATTCAATATGCAGGGTACTCACAAGGAAAATGCACACAGTGCAATTCAGACAAGCCAAGGCTTCGGAGCCACTCGGCTGATTCACCCTCTCCACCAAGGAGCATGAACCCGCGTTGATTCCTCACACCTATGAAAGCAAAAGCACCGGGCAAAGAAAATGCCCAATTACACAAATTGAAATCTTTTCAGAGGATTTCTTGTAACTGTTCCATCAAGGTCGGTCACATCCTGAAGACCCCAAAAGGTAAAGAAATCTTTCAACCACTGATGGTATGGAGAGACAAATGGAGGGACCATTTACCTTTTGGTCACTACCTACCCAATTGCTAAGAATCCACAACACATGCTATCAACTCATCACATAAGGGAAAAGGGTGCCAAAGGCAACTTCCCTAACTATGCATGGCCAAAAGAACCGATTGCACTCTGCTTCCACTTCCCATGACCACAGAATGTGGGAACAGCCGCACTCTGCTCCCACAGCCAGTAGACACAGTTGGCAGTCACAGAATGAAATGTTTACCTTCTGACCATGTTAAGAAGACATTTCCCTACCTATATCCCTTAGGCTCAGAGAGATAGCACATGAAGTAAACATTAACAACTGGGTCAGCGCTCAAGCCATAAAAAACAAACAATATTATACACAATATCGTATCAGAGGTGCGCACAGAAACAAAATATATGGAACGTAAGACTGTAAAATATGATAGTACAATCAAAAAAGGCCAAACAAATGATCACACAATTGGGGAAAATTGATTAAAAAGTCAGTTGAGAAATATCTGACCAGATGATCTCAATCCAATAATATGAGCAGTCAGCTCTCTTCGAATGGTGAAATATACAATGTCCTAAAAGACAAAAGTAGAAGAGATGCCTTATTATGCAGTCTCTCTTATACTTGGAGATTCACATGTATTCAATATACAGGGTACTCACAAGGAAAATGCACACAGTGCAATTCAGACAAGCCAAGGCTTCGGAGCAGCTTGGCTGATTCACCCTCTCCACCAAGGAGCATGAACCCGCGTTGATTCCTCACACCTATGAAAGCAAAAGCACCGGGCAAAGAAAATGCCCAATTACACAAATTGACGTCTTTTCAGAGGATTTCTTGTAACTGTTCCATCAAGGTCAGTCACATCCTGAAGACCCCACCGGTAAAGAAATCTCTTTCAACCACTGACGGTATGGAGAGACAAATAGGAGAGACCATTTACCTTTTAGTCACTACCTACCCAATTGCTAAGAATTCACAACACATGCTATCAGCTCATCACATAAGGGAAAAGTGTGCCAAAAGCAACTTCCCTAACTACGCATGGCCAAAAGAACCGATTGCACTCTGCTTCCACTTCCCATGACCACAGAATGTGGGAACAGCCGCACTCTGCTCCCACAGCCAGTAGACACAGTTGGCAGTCACAGAATGAAATGTTTACCTTCGGACCATGTTAAGAAGACATTTCCCTACCTATATCCCTTAGGCTCAGAGAGATAGCACATGAAGTAAACATTAACAACTGGGTCAGCCCTCAAGCTATAAAATGCATGAGCACCGGACAAAGAAAATGCCTGATAGCTGTAATTGAAAGTCTGTTTGCTGATGCAAACACAAATGTAAGTCTTTCCAGTTGTCTATTGACAACTGGTTGAACACGAGGTCACAAGAAATAAAATCTAGCAGTCACTGCAAGTTAATAACAATAAAGCATATGACATAGGAAAAGGTAACAGTAGCTCCAGTCTGCCCTTACCTGTAAACAGTCATCATGGTGCCATTGTAATGAGCGAGAATCTAGTGACAGCGTGGAAGCCTTTCTTCTGCGTAAACAAGAGGTGAAGTGAGCATCTCTCCATACACGGTCACATATGCTGAGGAAGAAAAAAAGAAAGCTTTAATGCTCTCGTAGTGCCATATATATTTTACTGCAATTAGAAAATACCTCTCAAAACCACCTTGGTCCCACTAGAAACCAACAACCGTTATATTTTTCACCACCTCTAATTTTATCTGCACAATAGCAAAATTAGCTTGCATTTTCTAAATACGCTTCCATAAGTTGTGTCACCTTAAAAACAATTTTATATTTCAGCAGAGGGTATTAGAATAAACAAAGTTATAAATTATAAAATGGAGCTCAAAACGTAAAATTTTGAATTAAAGAACCTAAAAGAATTTTATGGATAAAGTGAAAGTGCTCTCCCCAAGACCTTTTTGATTAGGGCACCAGTCTACTATTGTACTGACCCCAGATAAAATGTAAGCCAATATTAAGCTAACATAGCTAATGTGCAATTAGTGTGTGCTTTGTATTATAACATTTTCTGCCATAGTATTGCACTGCCCCCACTCAGCAACTTCATCGTCCCACCAGGATGGCTACATTTGCTGTGAGTGTTTTAGCCCTGTATCATAAAATCTATAACCTACAGTGCGCTTTACTTCATACACTACTCCCTTTTCTACAGTTAGTTCCTTCCAAGGGACATAATATGTTAATATATTCACAATCAGAAGGGAGATTAAAGTGACAAACTTTTCTGGTGCAGTAATTTTAAGAGACTATGCAATTTACTTCTATTAACAAAATGTACTTTAAATAAACGTAGAAGTGCAAGAGATTAAAGTGAACGTCACAATCAAGAGGAACAACAACAGCCTGATAAATAACCAGGTACCCATCAAATCATGGTCCCTTTACACAACTGGAATGGGTACACATCACAAAATAATAACACAAATGTACATTAGAAAGTGTTCTCCTCAGGGCAGATTTAGTGGGTACCACCAGCTCATTTTACAGACCACCTAACTAAAGCCAGTATTCAGATAAAATAAGCAAATCATCATTTAATCAACAGGTGTTAAACTCAGCAATTAATGTGCCATTTGTTTAAAAAGGGACACTAAACCCATTTGTTTTCTTTCATGGATTAGATAGAGCAGCGATTTTAAGCAACTTTCTAATTTACTCCTATTCATTTCTTTGTTCTCTTGCTATCTTTATTTAAAAAGCAGGAGTGTAAGCTTACCAGCTGGCCCATTTCAAGTTCAGAACCCTGGATAGCGCTTGCTTATGGGTAAGTCGCCAATAAGCAAGCATAACCCAGGTTCTCAACCAAAAAAGGACAGGCTCCTAAGCTAAACATTCCTGCTTTTTAAATAAAGATAGCAAGAGAACAAAGTGATAATGGGATTAAATTAGAAAGTTGCCTGCTCTAAATCATGAAAGCATTGGGGGGGGGGGGGGGGGATTTAGTGTCACTTTAAAGTAAATGTAAAGTTAAAGCGTTTACCTAAAGTGAAACGATAGAAGTTAAAGGGTTTAATTCATGAAATCTTTAGGATATACTTAACCGGCAGAGATATTTCACTATAAACGCTACACGGATAAGAGCTCAAGCTCCGGTCGCCATTTTCATCAATTGATTGACAGATGACTCCTCTGCAATCAACTAATCGTTTTCCCCCCGGGCAGTGACAATTGTGCAAAGGGACTGAATGCAGAGGAGTCATCTGTCAATCAATTGATGAAAATGGCGACCGGAGCTTGCGCTCTTATCCGTGTAGCGTTTATAGTGAAATATATCTGAAGGTAATAAGGATATCCTAAAGATTTCATGAAACTCATTCATTTAACTTCTATCGTTTCACTTTAGGTAAACGCATTAACTTTACATTCACTTTAATATTAATAAACATCATGATCATCTTATGATGAAGGCTGCTAGACATGAAGCCAACGCTATTAGACAATAAGGGCTTTTAAAGGTCAAAATACTAATTTTGCAACACGTAATTCGGCTTCCTCTTATTTGCAAGGAGCACTGAAAGATGTTCCTGCAATTAAATATTAACTATATTTACATTTTGTAATCTAATACATTAATGATTAATTGCTAGGCTTAAACAATCCCCAATTTATATTTTTTGTGTAACAGCAAGTTGGAAAAAAAAAAAACCCATAAAACTTCCTTCTATTAGCAAATGTACTTTATTTTCATGCAATTCTTTAAGAGATACTTCTGTAGAAAGTGTGCGCTTGTCTGGAGAACTGTAAGGCAGCAGTTTTGCAAGAATGCTTTTGAGCACTAGATGGCAGCAGACTACACACAATGTACAATATTGTTACAAGCATGTTTGTAAAACTCCTACAATATGGTTCTCCTGACACATGGATGCTCCAGAACCTATCTGCCTATTTCTTCTTTTGTTTTACTTAACATAGGATAACAGAATATAAATTTGCTAATAGACCTAACATGATACAGAGACATAGGTACACAAACATTAGAAAATAACTTTAGTTTACAGAAATAGAGTAAATGGCACCACACGCACAATTGTAAAGATACCACTCTCTATTGTATGAGTTAATGTGAAGTGTAAGGAACAGGATCCAACATAACGGATTTGTGACACACACAGAAAATAAATGACAGTGGCGCTAACACCCTCTTTAAATATAATAAAAACACTAATGTCAATTCTTACAACCACATGTATAATTTCTAAAAAATAGATAAAAACCTGTATACAATTATATGATATTTAAAAGACTATAAAAATTAAAAATAGAACAAATGGAATAACAAAAACGTTTTACCACTTTCCAAAGAAATGTCAGTCCATAGACCACTAGAGTCCTCTGCTGCTTGTTAACCAAATGGATCCTTCACACCAAATGAAGTAGGGCAAAAAACTTGAATTCTGAAAGAAAAAAGCGCAAAGAGAGACTCAAGTGCAATAAATAACACAGACGCTGCTGCTCTTAAAAAAATGCACTTACAATGTTTATTAATAATAAAGCAGGTATAAAACAGTTTTCTCCTTCAAGGTAATTAATCCAAATACTCAGCTGCTCCGGTCTGTTTTCACAGCCTTACAATGTCCGCTCCCTTCTGATGTCCACCGGAACTTTCAGTGTAGGGGAAATCCTTGTTGATGGGGCTACGGTAGCCCTGAGAGTCCAAAAAGCAGAGTGTTCTATTCTTAGAACTACGGCTCCTCTGCAGATCCAAAATTCAGTCCTGTGGTACCTCTACGCGTTTCTTCTGCTATCGTGCAGACTTTCTCAAGAGGATGAAGAGTCTAATGCTGAGTGGATTCAATATCCATCCCAATAAAAACCCTCATAGTAAATCCTATTGGTTGAAATTTCCTCTGTGTAATATGGGTAAGAAATGCTCACTGGGTCCTAGAGACCAAGTTATAAAATGCTACGTTCCTTTTGCACATAACAAATAATGTGTACAGTTAATTACAACACATCTATAGTTAATAAAAGCAAAAGACAAGGGACAATTATTTTGCACAAAAAATTATAACAATAATACAAAACTCCTACCACTAGGTAAAATTTAATAAAGCAAAAAATATATTAAAAGTTGATACAACGTGTGTTAATGCATATACTAAAAATCCCTGCAAACTAAACAATATTCATCTATGTATACTTAATATCTACACATCCAAAATTAGTATATGTTGCAATCCCAAAAAACAAATAATTAACCCAACAAATGTAACAACAATACTCTGATCCTACAACTAGGTTTAATTCGATGAAGCAAATATAATTAAAAATTAAAACAAGATATATTTATGCGCATATCCTTGCAGCTTAAGCAAGATTCATCTCTATATATGATGAGCATTCACAATCTGGAAAACACATTTTTATTCTCTATGTATATATATGTGTATACCTTTCCTACTAAAAAGGAGTGATTTAATCCTAAGTATCCAAGTTGATCTGGAGTATAGAGGGATGGATCTACAAAAATGTGTTTAGAAAATTTGATAGTATGTACACTGTCATCTCTATTTAGGTATCATCCAATTAATTCTATACAATTATTAAAGGTTGTTTAAAATTTATTTAAAAGTTGTTTAAAATGGAAGGGAAAAGAGGAGGAAATAATTATTATATAAACAAGAATTATTAAAGGAACCTTAAGAATATCTAAAAAATGTCAGATTTTTTTATATATTAATTACATAAAAGCTGCTATGTCAATGTCTATGTTTAATCCTTTTGGATGTAAACTATTGAGCTTTTGGATCCAAAAAGTTTCTTGTTTTCTTAGGCTCATCAACCTATTGCTACAACTCTTAGGTATCCAATCAATTGCTTGAATTTTTAGAGACCTAGAGTCTCCCCCATGATGTTCCAGAAAATGTAATGGTACACTGTGATTAACTACTTTCTCTTTTATATTATATAGATGTTCTGTCAGTCTACTTCTTATCTTTCTTTTGGTGCGCCCTACATAAATTTTATTACACCCACAAGTTAGGAGGTACACTACATATGTGGTGTCACATGTACACCTACTCTTGATATTAAAAGACTTAATGCCTTCGCTGTCTTTAAAATGACTATCCTTATTGATATGTTTACACATACTGCAAATTTTCTTTCCACACTTGTATGTGCCTGGTTTTAGACTCAGCCAATTACTCTTCCTATCAATTTCTGTTATTTCCAACTTCCTCAATTTACTGGGAGCTAGCAGATTTTTCAAACTTCTCCCTTTCTTAAAAGTAAACACAGGTTCTTCTGTCAAGATAGGGGCCAGTACAGGGTCCGTCTTAAGAACTCCCCAATGTTTTTTAATTACATTCTTGATGATCTTATGACCCTCGTTGTAAGTAGTAATAAACCTTAAAGTATCCTTATTATCTTGAGTTGATTTATCCTTTTTAGGTTTTAAAATAGAGTCTCTATCAGTTTCTTGTGCCCTATTATATGCTTGTTCTATTGTATTTCTGTTATAGCCCTTTTCTATGAACTTAGTACTCATATGTTCAGCCTCTTTTTTAAACATCTCTATATCTGTACAGTTACGTCTGAGTCTTAAGAACTGCCCATAAGGCACATTGTCTTTCCACCTCTTAAGGTGGGCACTTCCATTGTCTATGTAACTATTTCTATCAGTAGGTTTACTAAAATTACTCACCGCTGTTTTTAAGTTGGCATCTACATATAACCAAAGGTCTAAAAATTCAATTCTTGTTCGTGAATGTTTACCTGTAAAATTTAAGTTAAAATCATTATTGTTCATATGTGTTAAAAAGCTATTAATCAATGATTCGTCACCCTCCCAGAGGATGATTACGTCATCTATGTAACGATAATATTTTATAATGTTGTTTATAAACGGATTATTGTTCCAAACCTTCTCAATTTCAAATCTGTGCATATAAATATTAGCATACGATGGGGCAAATGTAGTCCCCATCGCTGTTCCTTTGACTATATGGTTATATGTAGATGCCAACTTAAAAACAGCGGTGAGTAATTTTAGTAAACCTACTGATAGAAATAGTTACATAGACAATGGAAGTGCCCACCTTAAGAGGTGGAAAGACAATGTGCCTTATGGGCAGTTCTTAAGACTCAGACGTAACTGTACAGATATAGAGATGTTTAAAAAAGAGGCTGAACATATGAGTACTAAGTTCATAGAAAAGGGCTATAACAGAAATACAATAGAACAAGCATATAATAGGGCACAAGAAACTGATAGAGACTCTATTTTAAAACCTAAAAAGGATAAATCAACTCAAGATAATAAGGATACTTTAAGGTTTATTACTACTTACAACGAGGGTCATAAGATCATCAAGAATGTAATTAAAAAACATTGGGGAGTTCTTAAGACGGACCCTGTACTGGCCCCTATCTTGACAGAAGAACCTGTGTTTACTTTTAAGAAAGGGAGAAGTTTGAAAAATCTGCTAGCTCCCAGTAAATTGAGGAAGTTGGAAATAACAGAAATTGATAGGAAGAGTAATTGGCTGAGTCTAAAACCAGGCACATACAAGTGTGGAAAGAAAATTTGCAGTATGTGTAAACATATCAATAAGGATAGTCATTTTAAAGACAGCGAAGGCATTAAGTCTTTTAATATCAAGAGTAGGTGTACATGTGACACCACATATGTAGTGTACCTCCTAACTTGTGGGTGTAATAAAATTTATGTAGGGCGCACCAAAAGAAAGATAAGAAGTAGACTGACAGAACATCTATATAATATAAAAGAGAAAGTAGTTAATCACAGTGTACCATTACATTTTCTGGAACATCATGGGGGAGACTCTAGGTCTCTAAAAATTCAAGCAATTGATTGGATACCTAAGAGTTGTAGCAATAGGTTGATGAGCCTAAGAAAACAAGAAACTTTTTGGATCCAAAAGCTCAATAGTTTACATCCAAAAGGATTAAACATAGACATTGACATAGCAGCTTTTATGTAATTAATATATAAAAAAATCTGACATTTTTTAGATATTCTTAAGGTTCCTTTAATAATTCTTGTTTATATAATAATTATTTCCTCCTCTTTTCCCTTCCATTTTAAACAACTTTTAAATAAATTTTAAACAACCTTTAATAATTGTATAGAATTAATTGGATGATACCTAAATAGAGATGACAGTGTACATACTATCAAATTTTCTAAACACATTTTTGTAGATCCATCCCTCTATACTCCAGATCAACTTGGATACTTAGGATTAAATCACTCCTTTTTAGTAGGAAAGGTATACACATATATATACATAGAGAATAAAAATGTGTTTTCCAGATTGTGAATGCTCATCATATATAGAGATGAATCTTGCTTAAGCTGCAAGGATATGCGCATAAATATATCTTGTTTTAATTTTTAATTATATTTGCTTCATCGAATTAAACCTAGTTGTAGGATCAGAGTATTGTTGTTACATTTGTTGGGTTAATTATTTGTTTTTTGGGATTGCAACATATACTAATTTTGGATGTGTAGATATTAAGTATACATAGATGAATATTGTTTAGTTTGCAGGGATTTTTAGTATATGCATTAACACACGTTGTATCAACTTTTAATATATTTTTTGCTTTATTAAATTTTACCTAGTGGTAGGAGTTTTGTATTATTGTTATAATTTTTTGTGCAAAATAATTGTCCCTTGTCTTTTGCTTTTATTAACTATAGATGTGTTGTAATTAACTGTACACATTATTTGTTATGTGCAAAAGGAACGTAGCATTTTATAACTTGGTCTCTAGGACCCAGTGAGCATTTCTTACCCATATTACACAGAGGAAATTTCAACCAATAGGATTTACTATGAGGGTTTTTATTGGGATGGATATTGAATCCACTCAGCATTAGACTCTTCATCCTCTTGAGAAAGTCTGCACGATAGCAGAAGAAACGCGTAGAGGTACCACAGGACTGAATTTTGGATCTGCAGAGGAGCCGTAGTTCTAAGAATAGAACACTCTGCTTTTTGGACTCTCAGGGCTACCGTAGCCCCATCAACAAGGATTTCCCCTACACTGAAAGTTCCGGTGGACATCAGAAGGGAGCGGACATTGTAAGGCTGTGAAAACAGACCGGAGCAGCTGAGTATTTGGATTAATTACCTTGAAGGAGAAAACTGTTTTATACCTGCTTTATTATTAATAAACATTGTAAGTGCATTTTTTTAAGAGCAGCAGCGTCTGTGTTATTTATTGCACTTGAGTCTCTCTTTGCGCTTTTTTCTTTCATAACGGATTTGTGAATGTGCGCTGCTTATGTCACACAGGGTGCAAGAATACGAGAGATGGAAGCTTCATCAATTGGCACCACTAAAAGTTTAAAATAAAAAGTGCAGTTCTGAAGACCGCAGCCAGCACAGGAGGGAAAATAATGTCTTAGGGAGTATTAACCCACTACATGGTGCCAACACATTAAACCCAATTTTTTTCCTTTTGTGATTCAGATAGAGAATGCAATTTTGAGCAAATTTCTAATTTACTCCTAATATCAAATTTTCTTCGTTCTCTTGCTATCTTTATTTAAAAAGCAGGAATGTGATGCATAGGAGCCGGCCCATTTCTGGTTGTGAACCTGGGGTTATGCTTGCTTATTGGTGGGTAAATGTAAGCTTCCAATAAGCAAGCGCTATCCATGGTGCTGAACCTAAAATGGGCTGGCTCCTATGCATCACATTCCTGCTTTTAAAATAAAAGATAGCAAGAGAAAGAAAAATTGATAATAGGAGTAAATTAGAAAGTTGCTTAAAATTCCATGCTCTCTGAATCATGAAAGAAACCATTTTTGTTCAATGTACCTTTAATAAGAAGCTACCTAGAACTAAATGTTCATCTGGATTAAGAATCTAAAACAACCCCCCCCAATTAAAAGTATACAGATTGCAAGCAGCAGCAATATACATATGCTATGTTATATAGCTCACTCATACTACAAAGATAACACCTACCTATGTATCTACACAAAGAATACCATGAGAATGAAGCAAATTTGTGTGCAAAAAGAAATTGGAAAAGAGAGATTGTGGGTTTAATATCCCTTTTTAAAGGAATAGTAAGTGGTAGTATCCATAGGCGCTTACAAATGTACACTACCACTTCCTATTCCTTTAAAAAAAAAGGGATATTAAACCCACACTCTCTTTTCCAATTTCTTCTTGCTCTCAAATTTGCTTCATTCTCATGGTATTCTTTGTTGAGTAGATACCTAGGTAGGTGTCTGGAGCACTACATAACAGGAAATAGTGCTGCCATATAGTGCTCTTGCAAATGGATAACAATCTTGTAAAACTGCTGCCATATAGTGCTCCAGAGCTTACCTCAGCTTTAAAAAAAAAAAATTTAAAAAAAAATAATAATAATAATAATTGAATCCCTTCAATGCACAAAGGTGGGAAATCGCTGATCAAAATAGTTTTTTGGTAATCCCATGCACTGCAGGCCGGGGACCATTAGTGACCTAATGGTCGGCACTCCCAGGCTTCACAGGAGTGCTGGTGATGTCACCACGTACGCACGTGATGACATCACAAAGGGGCTGAAATTCCTACAAACCCTAGAGAATAACACAGTAGACCTGGTGTACACTTTTCTCCTTAACTGCATCCATTTGAATATGTTGTATTCAGGGGACACCTACAACTGGTATCAACTCATTCAGCAATATGCATTTTTTCCGTTTAACCCCTTAACGAACAGTGCCGTACAGGTGCAGTAGTTTATTAGCCCTAAAGGATGCCGCTGTCCTGGGCTTTCTGCAGCAATCTAGCGGACAGTGGCGAGATTGCTCTATTCTGCATGTCCCACTCGAGAAAAGAGCCGTGTGAATCCTACACTGCACAAAAGGAAAAAAAAAAAAAAAAAAAACAAACACAACACACACTACAGCCACACTTAATCTTACAAGCTACATGATTAACCCCTACACGGTCAGGAATTTCATACTTTACTGTTATCTTGTGGGATTTAACAAAAAATTAATCATAGTAAACTTTCTTTAGCGGAGAACGGAAATAAAGGGACAGCTAAGGCGCATGATCCCGTGCTAGTCCTGGGACAAGCATACAGATGCTTACATTTGGTCTATAATGGGATGAGGCTACCAAAGACAAAGGTCACATACGGTCATTTTTTACAGAGATACTAAGGTGATATTTTATCGTCAGCCTTTTACAGATTTGCTACATCACTTACAAATGATTCAGCATTTGGTTGTCTCTTTAAAAGTACAACTCCATCAGATCTGAAACCGTTTGTCTTCAAGACATCAAAATTTTGCACAGTCTTTATATTCACACTTTCTGGGGGAACAAGCCCCTACTGAGCACGTGCACAGGCTCACAGGGTATATTTTTCTTTTTAGGAGCATGCCCGTAGGCTCAAGAAGTACATGCCCATGTCTTAAGCACTGCATAGGCAAAAGGGTTTGCAACAATGCTAAAGACATCCGCTCTTGAGCCTACCTCATTATGCTCTCATGAAAAGAAGTTTAAGCAAAAGGGGGGGGGGGGGGGGGGGGGTGCTGTGTTCAGTCTGGTAATTATTTTCCTAAACCAAGTAAGCAGAACATAAAAGGGATATGAAACCCAAATGTTCTGGGTAGCGCTTGCCGATTAGTGGCTAAATGTAGCCAATAAATCAGCAAGCGCTACCCAGGGTTCTGAACCAAAAATGGGCGGCCTCCTAAGCTTACCATTACTTCTTTTTCAAATAAAGATTAAGAGAACGAAAATTTGATGAGTAAATTGGAAAGTTGCATGCTCTATCTGAATCATGAAATAAAAACATTTGGGTTTTTATATCCCTTTAAGATGCAGGGAAACAAAAATGCAAGCATTGAAAGTTGTAAATGTTACATCTTCACAACCACTCATGCTTACCTGGGCTGATGTAACAGAGAAATGTTTCATGTAGACATTTTGTCCAGTGCTTGAACATCTGTAAATAAAACAAAATCTATATACAGAAAACAAAATTAGTGTAAGAAACTAGACAACCTGGTGCTCTAAATGCACCCAGTGTACAAAAATACAGAGTTAAAGCTGCCTTTCCCATATTTAAGCCAAACATATTATACATAACAATCATACATAATATACATAATAATAGATGATATACATAATTATAAAAATATTGTACAAAATATTGTACAATAGATAACCAAACAAACTGAAATCTGATTAGCTTCCCATGATCAGACAGTGAGATTGAGTTGACCGGATAACCTTAAACAAATGTTAATGGGAGATGCACAGGAGACAGATATACATTCACAATAGACCAAGAAAAAAAAAAAAAAAAAAAATACCAAAAAGGCATTTGGAGGTACAGATTGGAATCTGCCTAGTTTTCCATAATCACGGGTGGTGAGAGCAGTCGGCCGCACTGTCCCCACTGCCTATAAACACAGTTGTCAAACAGAATACAATGTATACCTCCTCCTGCCTTTGTTATGGCAAATGATCAAACATCAAATCATAAAACCTTAGCTTAACAGCAGCATTAGGTTTCTGCTTTAGAATTTATAAAGCAGTTTGTTACAAAATGGAATCTAATATATGGGAAAGGCAACAGTAGCCCCAGTCTCTGTCCTTACCAACGTGCAGCCTGGATGCCAGCAGACGCAGTTGAAGTGAAGACCTCTGTACATTATGGCCTCTCGCTTCACATTGCTACATCTGTTGAGAGGAAACAAACTTTCAGTTCTTGCACAGCAATACAGAAGTAGCTATAAAAAGTAGCTATCCCTAAAAGGCAAATACAGAGAAGGGGGGTGTAGTGAAGTGTGCTTCTCGCACTGCATGATAAACACAAATATCGAGAAGGGGGGGTGTAGTGAAGTGTGCTTCTCGCACTGCATGATAACACAAATACAGAGAAGGGGGGTGTAGTGAAATGTGCTTCTCGCACTGCATGATAACACAAATACAGAGAAGGGGGGTGTAGTGAAATGTGCTTCTCGCACTGCATGATAAACACAAATACAGAGAAGGGGGGTGTAGTGAAGTGTGCTCCTCGCACTGCATGATAAACACAAATATGATCATTCATGTACAGATTATAAGAGCAACACTCTTCCCCCCCCCCCCCCCAATATCTGTCTAAAAGGTCATGGAAAGAAAGTATTTTCTATCTTTCACATCTGTTTCCTAATGGTGTGTGTATATAATATATATGTTAACATAACAAAAGTGACATAGGGACACAGAAACAAAATTAAATTACAACACATAAGAAAATACAGTAATATTTAAACTTAAACATGGTTTTAAAAAATATAACTCTAGGATGCTTGACTTATAAATTAAACATTCACGATACAGCTACAGTATATAATTTTTAACAACTTTCCAATTTATATTTCTATTACCAAATTTGCTTTATTCTTTTTGGTATCCTTTGTTGAAGAATAAAGCCAAGTCGGCTGAAAGGAGCCCAGGAGTGTGCACGTAAAATACAAAGTCTGTCGAAAGAACTGAAATAAGGGGGCAGTCTGCAGAAGCTTAGATACAAGGTAATCAGAGGTAAAACGTATATTTAATATAACAGTGTTGGTTATGCAAAACTGGGGAATGGGTAATAAAGGGATTATCTTTTTAAACAATGACAATTCTGGTGTAGACTGTCCCTTTAACAAAAGGATACTAAGCAAAATTGATAAAAGAAATAAAATAGGAAACTTGTTTAAATGGATTAGATAGAGTGATATTTTAAAAAAAGGACAGTTCACCTAAAAATGTTCTCCAATTTAAATTGTTCTCAATGATCCCTTTTACCTGCTGGAGTGCATTTAATTGTTTCTAATTAACTCCTTTACCCCTATTTTGGCATTTGAAATAGCTTATTTAGCTTGTGGTTTCCCAAACTATACTGAAAGTTTTGATACTGGAGTCTCAGCTATTGCATAGCCTAAGTAAACACAGCCAGCAGAAGAAATTACACTCACAGTGGGGTGCAGGATAGTAAAGTAATAAAATTATTATTTTCCATTGTTCCCTTTATGTATTGAGCTTTAGTTTTCCAGAGAAAGATAAGATAAGGAAGCAAGTGTGTGTACACATTGTGATAACATAATGAGATCTGATACTCAACCCATTGTAATAGGCTGTGGTTTAAAAGCACAAAACCAGCTACTTCATATACACAAATAAACCTGAAAATGCAATTTCTCACATTTTATCTACTGCAGCTGGTATAACAAGTCATGGAAAATACATTAATATATAAACTATTTTACAGTGTACTGTCCCTTTAAGTTTAATTTTTTTTTACCACTGGCTGTTATGATCCCATGTGCAAGCAAGTAAACATTTACATTAAAAGGGACAGTTTAGTCAAAATTAAACCTTCATTATTCAGATAGGACTTGTAATTTTATTCAACTTTCCCATTTACTTTTATTATCAAATGTGCTTTGTTTTCTTATTCTTGGTTGAAACTAAACCTAGGTAGGGTCATATGCTAATTTCTAAGCCCTTGAGGGCTGCCTCTTACCACATGTTTTAAATTGCTTTCAACAACAAGAGACTGTGGGCCATATAGATAATACTGTGTTCAGGCACAAGGAGTTATTTAAGAGTTAGCACAGCACAATACTAAATGCAACTCAATAGATTTGATAGTCACATTCATGTGATGAGGGGGCTGCCAGAAGGTTCTTAGATAAAAAAAAAAAAGTATTAATATAACTGCTGACTGTCCCTTTAATAAATAGCTGCCTATGCTCGTCAATCTTGCTTAAGAAGCTAAAACACTGTTTTATCTCAGAAAAAAAAAAAAAAACACAGCTATATTGCCCCACAACATACTATTTAATGCCCCTTTAAGACACAAGATAGATATACACTAGGACTATCAAATTCTTTCCCTATTCCTTTAAGGATAAAAAGTATCAAAATTAAAAAGTACAGTCAGGCCTCAAAAAGACACTGCAAGGACAAGTGGACAACATTACAGGGTCATTATAGTGGTAAAATTACATTAGTTAGAATATGTAAATTTAAGACTAGTGATCCTGCACCACTGTGTGGGTTAACACACACAGTAGAAATACTGCTTAGGCCCCCCAGAGCAGTGCCGGTCCCAATCAGCAGCGCTTTCTGCTTGGGACTAGCAGTGCTCTGTGGGTCTTGAGCAGGACATTGTCTAATGCTGTGTGTTTAGTCCCAAGCAGATACAATCAGTAACACAACTCAGATGTTTAACTAGCGCCAATTGGGACCAGCACTGCTTTGCTGGTCCGAAGAAGTACTTCTACTCTGTGTTTACCCCTTTGCGGGTTAAAACACACAATAATGCAGGGTCGCTAGTCTTAAAATTCCATTTGCTAATAACAAAAATAGAGCATGTAATGGTTTGACTATCACCATTTAATTATACTATATATCTGCAACAAAAATGATCTGTTATACAGGAAACAGCTTGAATACTATGAATTTAATGTATTTTACAACAATTTAACTCTTACCTGGTTTAGCAAAGGAGGCACAGACACATTTCTTTTGACAATAAGCTAGACACTAAGTGTTGGCTGTATGTCACCTGGTGCTGTAGATCTGATAACTTTAGCTTCACCTACAGATACGGGGAAAAAAAAATACATACTACTTAACGTAAGAAACAGGACATTGTGGTAAATTTGCATTGCCTATAGTTAATACTTAAGTAGAAAATGCAGAGATAAAAAAACTTATAAGAATGAACCTTAGATATGAACATAAAGTCTTAAGGTCTATATTCTGGGCTGCACAGCATATCTATTTAGTGGGTTTAAGTGGTTAGCTATATGACCAAATGCTTCAAAACTATCGCCTAACAGTCACTCCATATCATCATTTCATAAATGCAACAATTATAAAATAAAGAGCATAAGAAGGGAAAGAAGAGTAAGAAATCCAGGTGTCTGTGGAATGGTATAAAAGGATCAGGAATTGGGTTAGTAAAGATTTGGTAATTATAGGCAGTGACAGAGCAATAATAAATACAACAAGAGTTTACCATGAATGTTAGTTGTGCATTTTCTAGGCTGGGCTTGCATGGGACATATGATGGGGAGCATGACCTAAGGCTGAGGAGACAAACTTGTAATGTACCACAGTATATAACTAGCCTTGGGTAGCTTCAGCAGGGGCCCGCTGCTTCCACTTCCCAAAGACACCGCTGCTAT
>NC_069499.1:795358373-795580873 GCF_027579735.1 Bombina bombina | reverse complement strand
GACGGCGCCTGAATTAAGATGTTGTCTAGGTAAGGCGCCACTGCTATGCCCCGCGGTCTTAGAACCGCCAGGAGGGACCCTAGCACCTTTGATAAAATTCTGTGAGCAGTGGCTAAGCCGAAAGGAAGATCCACAAACTGGTAATGCTTGTCCAGAAAGGCGAACCTGAGAAACTGGTGATGATCTTTGTGGATAGGAATGTGTAGGTATGCATCCTTTAGATTCACGGTAGTCATATATTGACCTTCCTGGATCATTGGTAAGATTGTCCGAATGGTCTCCATTTTGAATGATGGGACTCTTAGGAATCTGTTTAGAATTTTTAAATCCAGGATGGGTCTGAAAGTTCCCTCTTTTTTGGGAACCACAAACAGGTTTGAGTAAAAACCCAGCCCTTGTTCCATGATTGGAACTGGGTGGATCACTCCCATTGTATGTAGATCTTCTACACAGTGTAAAAACGCTTCTTTCTTTGTCTGATCTGTAGACAGACGAGAAATGTGGAACCTCCCCTTTGGAGGAGAACCCTTGAATTCTAGAAGATATCCCTGGGATACAATATCTAACGCCCAAGGATCGTGTACATCTCTTGCCCAGGCCTGAGGAAAGAGAAAAAAAAAAGAGAAAAAAGAAAGGGAAAAAAGAAAGGGAAAAAAGAAAGGGAAAAAAGAAAGGGAAAAAAGAAAGGGAAAAAAGAAAGAGAAAAAAGAAAGAGAAAAAAGAAAGGGAAAAAAGAAAGGGAAAAAAGAAAGAGAAAAAAGAAAGAGAAAAAAGAAAGAGAAAAAAGAAAGAGAAAAAAAGAAAGAGAAAAAAAGAAAGAGAAAAAAAGAAAGAGAAAAAAAGAAAGAGAAAAAAAGAAAGAGAAAAAAAGAAAGAGAAAAAAAGAAAGAGAAAAAAAGAAAGAGAAAAAAAGAAAGAGAAAAAAAGAAAGAGAAAAAAGAAAGAGAAAAAAGAAAGAGAAAAAAGAAAGAGAAAAAAGAAAGAGAAAGAGAGACTGCCCCCTACTAGATCCGGTCCTGGATCGTGGGGCTACCCCTTCATGCTGTCTTGTTGGCAGCTCCAGGCTTTTTGGCCCGTTTACTCTTATTCCAGCCCTGGTAAGGTTTCCAGGTTGCCTTGGGCTGTGAAGCGTTACCCTCTTGCTTTGTAGCCGGAGAGGATGAAACGGGACCGTTCCTGAAATTACGAAAGGAACGAAAATTAGCTTTGTTCTTTGTCTTAAATGACTTGTCCTGAGGGATAGCATGGCCTTTTCCCCCGGTGATTTCTGAAATAATCTCTTTCAATTCAGGCTCGAAGAGGGCCTTTACTTTGAAAGGGATGTTCAAAAGCTTGGATTTAGACGACACATCGGCCGACCAGGACTTTAGCCATAGCGCCCTGCGCGCCAAAATGGCGAAACCTGAATTTTTCGCCGCTAACTTAGCTATTTGGAAAGCGGCGTCAGTGATAAAAGAATTAACTAGCTTTAGAGCCTTAATTATATCCATAATTTCCTCATATGAGGTCTCCGTCTGGAGCAAATCTTCCAGCGCCTCAAACCAGAAAGCGGCTGCAGTAGTTACAGGAATAATGCAGGCAATAGGCTGGAGAAGAAAACCTTGTTGAACAAAAATGTTCTTAAGTAAACCCTCTAACTTCTTATCCATAGGGTCTTTAAAAGCACAACTGTCTTCAATTGGTATGGTTGTGCGTTTAGCAAGTGAAGAAACAGCCCCCTCCACCTTAGGGACCGTCTGCCACGAGTCCCGCAAAGGGTCAGGTATGGGGAACATTTTTCTTAAAAACAGGAGGGGGAGCAAAGGGAACACCTGGTCTATCCCACTACCTAGTAACGATATCCGCAATCCTCTTAGGGACCGGAAACGTATCCGTGTAAACAGGGACCTCTAGGTACTTGTCCATTTTACACAATTTCTCTGGGATCACAAAAGGGTCGCAGTCATCCAGAGTAGCTAATACCTCCCTAAGCAAAACGCGGAGGTGTTCTAGTTTAAATTTAAAAGCCAATGTATCTGAATCTGTCTGAGGAGGAACCCTTCCTGAATCAGAGACTTCTCCCTCAGACATCAAATCCCTCGCTCCCACTTCAGAGCGATGTGAGGGTATCTGATACGGCTACCAAAGCGTCAGAATGCTCATAATCTGTTCTTAAAACTGAGCTATCACGCTTTGCAGGTAACACGGGCAGTTTAGATAAGAAGGCTGTAAGAGAATTATCCATGACTGCCGCTAATTCTTGTAATGTAAAAGGGTTAGACGCACTAGAGGTACTACGCGGGCGTAACTGGTTGTGACACTTGGGGAGAGGCAGACGGGCTACCCTCGTTACCTTCAGTCTGAGAATCATCTTGGGCCACATTCTTAAGTGCAACAATATGATCTTTAAAGTGTATAGACATATCAGTACAAGTGGGACACATTCTGAGAGGGGGTTCCACCATGGCTTCTAAACACATTGAACAAGGATTTTCCTTAGTGTCAGACATGTTTAACAGACTAGTAGTATACACAAGCAGGCTTGGAAATCACTTTAATCAAATAAAAAACACAATTTGAAAAAACGTTACTGTGCCTTTAAGAGATAAAAAGAGCACACAATTTTACAAAACATTGAAAAATGCAGCAATCCTCTTGAAATTTTCACAGTATGTACCTAAAGCCTTAATAAGATTGCACCACAAGTTGCAAAACGATTAACCCCTTAAAGCCCAAACCAGAGCAGCCTAAAGCCAACACCCGGTTAAAATTAGTACAGCACCTTGCCACAGCCTTGCTGTGGCCCTACCTGCCCTTAGGGATCAGATTTGGGGGAATATAGCTTCTATAAGGCCCTCAAACAGCAGCAGGACCCTCCATGTAAAGCAGCATGAACTTCTCTGCAATTCTAACTGCGCATCTGAGGCGCAAAATTAGGCTCCCCCCACTCTATTCCGGAGCTGTGAGGCCTAAGAAATCACTTCTAAGTGAATAAAAAATAGCCATGTGGGTAATAACCCCAGAAAGAACACAAAATGGCTTTCAAAGTGTCTTGCAAACGATATTTTCCTTAGCTAAACAATCGATTGCCCTGAATAAGTGTCAACCAGCATAATTAGCCCTATTATGTAAGCATTCAATTCCTTACTAAGTCTGTGAACATAGCTTACCCTCCCCTCATGGGGATATTGTCAGTCTCTTCTAGCATTATCTCAGTCTTGTCTAGAAATAAATGACTGAACATACCTTATTGCAGTTCACCCTGCAAACTGTTCCCCCCAACTGAAGTTTTCTGGTACTCCTCAGTCCTGTGTGGGAACAGCAGTGGATTTTAGTTACAACATGCTAAAATCATTTTCCTCTCAGCAGAAATCTTCATGACTTTTCTGCTAGAGAGTAAATAGTACAAACCGGTACCATTTAAAATAACAAACTTTTGATTGAAGATAATAAAAACTACAATTCTAACACCACATTCACTTTACCCTCCCGAGAGAGACCCTAGTGCTTAGAGCCGGCAAAGAGAATGACTGGGGGGTGGAGCTATATGGACAGCTCTGCTGTGTGCTCTCTTTGCCACTTCCTGTAGGGAAGGAGAATATCCCACAAGTAAAGGATGAATCCGTGGACTGGATACACCTTGCAAGAGAAAGATCTGCAATAAAGGGGCAGTTTGCAGAGGCTTAGATACAAGATAATCACAGAGGTTAAAAGTATATTAATATAACTGTGTTGGTTATGCAAAACTGGGGAATGGGTAATAAAGGGATTTATCTTTTAAAACAATAAAAATTCTGGTGTAGACTGTCCCTTTAAGGTCTATTTCTCAATGCTATATGTTAATTTTATAACATTTTGCTGTGAAGAAGGGGCATGTTATTTCTGTTGACATAAATTTACAGTTTTGAGAACTACAAAACCAATAATATGTGATCTATCTTCAAGATAGAAAAAATGCCCAAAATAATCTGACAGAAACCTATGGGAGAGCATGACATAATTTACCAAAAACAAACAACAACAAAAAAAAACACATACACACACCACAACAACATTACAGCCATGAATATACAACATCTTGCTATATAATTAACCCCTTAAGGACAAGGCCATTTTTCAATTTCTTTCCCTTAAAGGGACATTAAACACTTTGAGATGGTAATAAAAAATTATAAATTGTATATAATAAAACAACTCTGCAATATACTTTCATTATTTATTTTGTCCTCTTTGTAATTCTATTCTGAAATTGTGAGCTTTTCAGTTCCTGTTAGAAATGGAAGTGCAGAACACTGTTAAATCCAGCACAACCATTGGCTGCACACTCTAGTGACCTATTTATAACGGTCCCTAATTGGCCACAGCAGAGAAGGTAACACAAGTTACAACATGGCAGCTCCCAGTGTTTTATAGACACTAAAACTTTACACTTATTTTGTCACTTTTTAAACAACTAATGAAACTTTAAAAAATACATCTACATGTTAATCATAGACTAATCTTTTCTTTGAATGCATCATTCTATCTAGCATGTATTTAGTGTTTAATGTCCCTTTAAGGACCAGGGCTATTTTTACATTTCTGCGGTGTTTGTGTTTAGCTGTAATTTTCCTCTTACTCATTTACTGTACCCACACATATTATATACCGTTTTTCTCGTCATTAAACGGACTTTCTAAATATAACATTATTTTCATAATATCTTATAATTTACTAAAAAAAAAAAAAATTATAAAATATGAGGAAAAAATGAAAAAAAAACAAACACACTTTTTCTAACTTTGACCCCCAAAATCTGTTACACATCTACAACCACCAAAAAACACCCATGCTAAATAGTTTCTAAATTTTGTCCCGAGTTTAGAAATGCCCAATGTTTACATATTCTTTGCTTTTTTGTAAGTTATAGGGCAATAAATACAAGTAGCACTTTGCTATTTCCAAACCACTTTTTTTCAAAATTAGCGCTAGTTACATTGGGAGACTGATATCTTTCAGGAATCCCTAAATATCCCTTGACATGTATATATTTTTTTTTAGAAGACATCCCAAAATATTGATCAAGGCCCATTTTGGTATATTTCATGCCACCATTTCACCGTCAAATGCGATCAAATAAAAAAAAAAAAAAATCGTTCACTTTTTCACAAACTTTAGGTTTCTCACTGAAATTATTTACAAACAACTTGTGCAATTATGGCATAAATGGTTGTATATGCTTCTCTGGGATCCTCTTTGTTCAGAAATAGCAGACATATATATGGCTTTGGTGTTGCTTTTTGGCAATTAGAAGGCCGCTAAATGCCACTGAGCATCACACGTGTATTATGCCCAGCAGTGAAGGGGTTAATTAGGGAGCATGTAGGGAGCTTCTAGGGTTAATTTTAGCTTTAGTGTAGTGTAGTAGACAACCCCAAGTATTGATCTAGGCCCATCTTGGTATATTTCATGCCACCATTTCACCGCCAAATGCGATCAAATAAAAAAAAATGTTAAATTTTTCACAATTTTAGGTTTCTCACTGAAATTATTTACAAACAACTTGTGCAATTATGGCATAAATGGTTGTAAATGCTTCTCTGGGATCCCCTTTGTTCAGAAATAGCAGACATATATGGCTTTGGCGTTGCTTTTTGGTAATTAGAAGGCTGCTAAATGCTGCTGTGCATCACACGTGTATGATGCCCAGCAGTGCAGGGGTTAATTAGATAGCTTGTAGGGAGCTTGCAGGGTTAATTTTAGCTTTAGTGTAGAGATCAGCCTCCCACCTGACACATCACACCCCCTGATCCCTCCCAAACATCTCTCTTCAGTCCCCCACCCCACCCCCGCCATCTTAAGTACTGGCAGAAAGTCTGCCAGTACTAAAATAAAAGGCTTTTTTTTTATTATTATTTTTTTTTTTTAAATGTCTGTCTAGCTGTGATGGACGCCCCCTTAGCCCCCAACCTCTCTGATCCCCCCCAAACAGCTCTATAACCCTTGCCCACTACCTATTTGCTGCCATCTTGGGTACTGGCAGCTGTTTTTTTTTATGCAATTAAATTTTTTCTGTAGTGTAGCTGCCCCCCCTCAATACCCTCTTCCCTCTCCCCCTCCCAGATCCTTTTGAGTGTTATTTCCCCCCCTCCCTGTCTCCCATTCACTCATTCATTGCTGGCAGTGGTTGTTGCGCAATCATGCGCACACATGCGCGCGCGCTCCCTGCAGGCACCCCGCATGCTCCCGGTACCCGGCATGCACATTCCACATTCAGGAACCGGATGCCGGGTAGCGATGGGCCGCCCACCCGCCTCCCTGCAGCTGCTCCCACCCACCAACCATCGGGCCCATCGCTACCGGTGCAGAGAGGGCCACAGAGTGGCTCTCTCTGCGTCGGTTTTGGAAAAAAGGTATTGCAGTGATGCCTCAATATCGATCAGGATCGCTTCCAGCCGCTTTAAACCCTTATGTCATACAGGGTACGTCGCTGGTCTTTAACAACGCATGTCGTACAGGGTACATCGCACACAACCTGGTCTTTAAAGGGTTAAAAACGAATCTATATTTCAGGATGAATAACCTTTAGATTATAATGTATCTTAATTAGAAACTATCGTTAGATAGATTTTGCCTCAAAAATCTGATTTAAATTAAAAACAAAACAACAAAACATTGATTTGTATCAACCCTGATTCCAAGAGAACTGAGCAAATAAAGTAAAGTGGACAGTTATAATAAATGACATGCACTATCTGAACCTTGAAAGAAAAGAAAACAATTGGGGTTTTAGGTCCCTTTAAGAGTAGTAGCACAGTTACAGTACATGAATTCTAAAGCAGTGATTTGCAACCTTTTTTTGCCGTGGCACACTTTTTTACATTAAAAAATCCTGCGGCACACCACTACCCCAAAATTTTACAAAATCACACATTGTAGCCTAATACAGGATATATATATATATATACACACACACACACTGTACTGTGCTGTCATGCCATGCCTCCTACAAACTATACATGACATATTGACATTCATTCACAAACAATCATAATGATTGTCTGTGAATGAATGTCAATGTCATGGTTGTAAATGCTGCCTGATGAGCCTGTCACATACCTCCCAATATTTCAAAATTTGAAAGAGGGTCGCCCCCGCACTGTTGTCAGTCTGCCGCGGCACACCTGAGGATCTCTCACGGCACACTGGTGTGCATTGGCACACTGGTTTAAAAACACAGTTCTAAACTATATAAACTCATGATCACTAAAACCTAAGCTCTCACCCACAGACACATCTGATACTGTATCACAGTTTGTGAGTATCAAGAAGTCATTTTAAGACTAAATGGCCCTTTAAAGATATATATACTTAACCCCCGCAAAGGGGTTAAACACACTGTAGAAGAAACACTTGGGGCCTGCAGAGCACTGCTGCTCTTCAACAGAAACTGGAGCTGGTCCTTTCACCAGCACTGGTCCCACAGCAGTGTCAACTATAATAGCCCTTTAAAATATTCCTAATAGTTATTTTACCTGATGTAGTGTATAAAATAATTTACAAGTTATTTATTTACCTTTAGTTTAGCTTTTAAAATAGATGATTTTGCCTGTTGAAACTGCCACCTATACTGAAAATGTAAATACTGTAAAGGCTGTTAAAAAAAAAACAACTTTCGTAAAAATAAAAAGCTGCAGCTACTGTCTTCAATGAAATATTTATATCCTGAAAATGAAATATTCCTAGAAAAACAAACAAAAAAAAACCCCCACCCACAACACACAAAACCCCCACATTTTTTAAAAATAACCACAAGACTACTTTATAGCATTTTACAATAAAATACTGTGAAATAATACAGGTTCACCAACCCTGTACCAGTCACCAGTTTGGCACAGAAAGGATTAACAGACTCTTTTCACCCTAACAAATTTGTCACAGTCTAGCCACTCCAAGCAAGCCTGTGACAGTTCAGATTTACTAACTACCTAGTTAAAATAAATAAAAACTTACCTGTGAAATAAAAGCTAAACTGCCTTACACTAAAACCTAACATTACAAAAATTAAAAAACACTAAAATTACAAAAAATTAAACCTACCATTACAAAAAACAAAACAAAATTATACAAAATAATAAAAATGATTCCTATTCTAATACCCTTTAAACCCCCCCCCCCCAAAAAAAAAGCCTAATCTATAATAAAATACCAAGGGTCCTTAAAATGGCCTTTTTTAGGGCATTGCCCTAAAGTTAACAGCTCTTTTGCTACAAAACAAAACAAACACCCCCTAACAGTATACAAACCCCTACCCCCCAAACCCACAAAATAAAAATAAAACCTAATCTACCCATTGCCCTGAAAAAGGCATTTGTATGGGCATTGCCCTTAAAAGTGCATTTATCTCTTTTTCCTGCCCTTAAAAGGGCATTCAGCTATTTTATGAAATGCCCAAGACCTAATCTAAAAATAAAACCCACCCCAAAATGAAAAAAAAAAAAAACATTACACAAAATAACAAACGAATTATCCAAAATAATAAAAAAACTATTCCTATTCTAATACTCATTTAAAAAAAACAAAAACAAAAAAAAACAACGAATCTATAATAAACTACCAATAGCCCTTAAAATGGCCTTTTGTAGGTCATTGCCCTAAGTTAAACAGCTCTTTTACCTGGAAAAAAACAACAACATTACAAACGCCCCCCTCCCCCAAATAAAAAAAAAAAAACTATCTTAAAAAACACCTAAGCTAACCATTGCCATGATTTGAATGGGCATTGCCCTTAAAAGGTCATTTAGTTCTTTTGCATTGCCCTGAAAAGGGCATTTAGCTCTTTTAAGAAAAGCCCAAACCCTAAACTAAAAAAAAAAAAAAAAAAACACCCAAAAAAAGTTTAAAAAAGCCTAACACTAACCCCCGGAGATCAACTTAAAGTCGTTGAAGTCCCGCTTAAAGGATCTTCATCCCGGCTGCTCCATCTTCTATCTTCATTGCGGCGGCACGGAGCGGGTCCATCCTGAAGACATCCGGCGGGGAGCATCTTCTTCATACGGTCGCCGCCGTACACTAAATCTTCAATGCAAGGTATGCGATTCAAAATGGCGTCCCTTGCATTCCTATTGGCTGATTTGATTTTGGAAATTCAAATCAGCAAATAGGATGAGAGGTACTGAAATTCTATTGGCTATTCAAATCTTTTTTCTTTTTTGTAATTAGATATTTTGTAATTTTTATAGTAGTGTTAGGATTTTTTTTAATGTGTAATTTACTTTATTTAATTGGTAGTTAGTTTAATTTTAGTGTAATAGTGATATTAGTTTAATTGTTGGTTTAAACTTAGTTTTTTTTAATTTGACAGGTAAGTTTTAATTTAATTTAAGATAGGGAAATTGTAATTTTAATATAAAGTTAGGGAGCGTTAGGTTTAGGGGTTACTAGTTTAAATTAGTTTATTGCGATGTGGGGGGCTTTCAGTTTAGGGGTTAATAGGTTTATTTAGTATATTTCGTTGTGGGGGGCTTACGGTTTAGAGGTTTATAGATTTATTATAGTGGCGGCAGAATTAGGGGTTAATAACTTTAGTATAGTGGGGGCGATGTGGGCGGGTGGCAGATTAGGGGTTAATTATATTTAAACAGTGTCTGCGATGCGGGAGGGCGGCAGTTTAGGGGTTAATATCTTTATTATAGTGGTGACGATGTCAGGAGCAGCAGATTAGGGGTTAATAAGTTTAATATAGTATTTGCGATGCGGCAGGGCCTCGGTTTAGGGGTTAATATTAGTGTACTTTGTGACAGTTTAGTTATGAGTTTTACGCTACAAAACTGTTACATAAAACTCATAACTACTGCTCTTAGATTGCAAAAAGGATCTTGTCGGTATAGGCTGTAACGCGCAAGCTTTTTAGCATCACCACAAAACTTGTAATGGCAGCACTATGGAAGTCCCATGAAAAAACGTAATTTTTACGTGTGCGGGACTGACGTTGCGTTAGAGGCTAAAAGGCTTGCAGTACAGCTATACCGACAAGACTTGCAATGGCTGCGGTGCTGTTTTAACTCCCAACTATATTTCCTCTCTCATCTCCAAATATTGCCCAACCCGTCCTCTTTGATCAACCTCTGACCTACGTCTCTCCACTCCTATTATCTTTACGTCTCACTCTCGCCTCCAAGACTTCTCACGTGCTGCTCCTGTCCTCTGGAATTCTCTACCCAGCGCCATTAGACTGTCTCCAACCTTGTATAGCTTAAGACGCCCCTTGAAAACTCACCTATTCAGAGAGGTTTACCATCTCTCCTCTGTTTTTCATCCTACTGCCTTGACTCAATGCTGCAACTACAATCAATGTGACAAGCTAGCCCAAACCTTATGTCTCTGCACCCTCGACCTGTAGACTGTAAGCTCTCCGGAGCAGAGCCCTCTTCATCCTGTAGTAGATTGGTTTAGTCTGTTATGTTTTGTATCGTATCACAAATCCCTGCCATTGTATAGCCCTACCTGGGTAACCAGCGCTACTAAATTTTATGGCGCTATACAAATTAAATTATAAAATAATAATAATAATAATAATAATAATAATAATAATAATAATCCCTTTATTAACGATTCCTCGGTTTTGCATAACCCACACTGTTAAATTAATATACATTTACCTCTGTGATTACCATTTATCTAAGCCTCTACAGACTGCCCCCTTATCTCAGTTCTTTTGACAGAATTGCCAGTGCTGACTCATAAATAACTTCATGGGAATTAGCACAATGTTATCTATATGGCATACATGAATTAGAGCTGTCTAGCTGTGAAAAGCTGTCAAAATAAACTGAGATACGAGGCGGCTTTCAAGGGCTTAGAAATTGGCATATGAGCAAAGCGGAGTTTAGCTTTCAACAAAGATTCAGCAAATTTGATGATAAAAGTAAAAATCGGAAAGTTGTTTAACATTACATGCCCTATCTGAATCATGAAAGTTTAATTTTGACTAGACTGTCCCTTTAATAATGGAACACTTATTATGAACAAATAAGAGTCACAGTATATATATATATATATATAAATGTACTTTGTTCTATAGGTGTTGAAAAGCATATGTACATATCCTCAGCAGCAATACACTACTGGGAGCTAGCTGGTGATTGTCAGCTACACACATTTTCTCTTCAAATTGACTCCCTAGCTATGTTCAGATAACTCCCACTAGTGCAAAAATTCATGGATTAAACACAGAGCATTTTGTTATTGCATTGTCGCTTGCATATAATATATGAAAAGGGAGTGTCTACTCCGAAACAGTTTGTTTAAATTGATAGGTCACGCCTTTAATACCCATTCTAAGCTTTACACAACCTACATGGGACAGTCTAGTCAAAATTAAACTTTTGTGATTCAGATAGGACATGCAGTTTTAAACCAAGTTCCAAATGACTTTTATCATCAAATTTGTTCACAGTGCATACGTATACAAGTCTGTGATTGGCTGATGGTCGTCATAGGATACAGGGGGCCAGCAAATTAAATGTACATTTTTAACTTTGTCAGAAAAAAATAAAAATAATTCTGCTTATTTAAAACTCAGAGTATGTGCTATTGCAATATCTTTTTCATTAGTTGACTGTATTTAAAAGGGATATAGACCCTCAAATGTTCTTATGTGATTCAGACAGAGTATTTCCAGACAGAGCAGAAATGCACTACTGGAACTAACTGGTGATCGGTAGCTGCACATGTATGCCTTTTGTCATTGGCTCATTCTATGTGTTCAGCTAGCAACTAGTAGTGCATTGCTGCTTCTTCAACAAAGGATACCAAGAAAATAAAACAAATTCGATAACAGTAGTATTGGAAAGTTGTTAAAAATTGAATGCAAGTCCTTTATCATCATTATCATTCCCAAAAGTTCAGCTCCCCCCCTCCCATAGGTAGAAAATATCTACAGTAGGTTGCCTCAGTCATTGGTGCTTTGTCAAAAGTTTTGTCCTTCCAATAAAAAAATAAATAAAAGAAACCCACCTTTCTAGCGCATCACGAATACATTACTGATGTCAATAAACATAAGTATAACCTACAGAGTACGATTGTAAATCTTTTGTAGGCAAGGAAGACATTGCTACAACAATGAAAACAGAACTAATTACTGAAACAATAGTTTATGTATATTATTTATATTTCACAGCATATCAATCAATAATGCACCAACCTTATGGAATACATACAGCCCATTAAAGAGAAATCTAGCTTTCAAGTTTAGATCTTACTGACAGACTGAGCATGAATTAGTAAATGTATATTATGCTCCAACAAGAAGACCAGTGAAAGCAAACTTCAATACTAAAGCATGGCTCGACAAAACACATCAGTAATTCCCATCATGCAATTGTAATTCCAAGCACAATACTAGAACTGCTCCAGCTTGCTGTGAGGATAATGAAGCTCATCACAGGTGAGTAAACAACTACTTAAATTTGTTTTAAGGGTAAATCAACATGTTAAATTACTGTAGCAGTGATTTAACATTTTAATCGTTCCTGTGCCAGTACAGGGTTGAGCACAGGGGTTAACTAAAAGGGAAAGTGTACTGTATTTGTCTCCCCTTTAAGGTTTTCCCAGTGATCCATTTTATTTGCTGAGGTGTATTAAAATTTTTGCTATTAATTTCTTTACCTTTATTTTATTATTTGAAAGTTGTTTTGCCTGTTTTATCCCCACCTATTCTAAACATTTTTGTGCCTAAATAATGGTTAAAAACCCAATGTAAACAAAAAAAGATTTACATTAACCCTTTAATGATGGGCCTACATTGTCTACATCGGAACAACGTTCCAATGTAAACAAATTGAAATCACGCGATGCATGTGATCGCAATATTTCAATGATGGGAACGGGTCAGGGGGGAGTGCCTATGACGCTAAAGTCTAGCGCAGTTAGGAAGGCATGGAACGTCCTAATGTCAGGAAGGGGTTAAATAATACTCCTAGGGTGTGTTTGGGGGGGCTGTGAAAGAGAGGTACTAAAATGTTTATTTTTCTAATGGCCTTTGAGTAATCAGTGATAAATAAGATAAAGATGAGTTTGTGTAGATAATTAGATAAGATATACAGGCCCAGGCCATTGTATTGGATTATGGTTTCAACTAGTAGAAATAACTATTTCATAAACAACAAAAAGCCTAAAGGAACAATTCCCCATACATTTTAAACTCTGCAACTGGTACAATAAGCCATTGGAAACACAAGGGGAAAATTATTTTACAATACACTATCCCTTTAAGATAAAGGTAATTTTTTTCTAGTTGTACTAGCATGAAGTATGCCAGGAGGGAGGTTTATATAAAATGTGCAAGTCATTTTGAGTATTTTAAAGCAGACAAAGTGTAATCCCATGTGAATAATAGTGTGCAGAGAATCAGGTGCCTGGCTCTCTGTGAAATAATGGTCTTCAACATACATCCTACAATACACTAAATTCACAGCTAGCTAAACACAGTGTGCCAACGACAAGAGGCACACTGTATTTGTATAGCCACCAATCACCAGCTAGCTCCCAATAGTGCATTGCTGCTCTTGAGCCTACCTAGCTATGATTTTCAATGAAGGATACCAAGAGAACAAAAACTTTGATTTATCTGAATCATTAAAGTTTAGTTTTGACTTTATTGTAACTTTAAATACCATCCATTTAAGTACCAAACTGGAAGAAAAATGCTCAGCAAAAAACTATTAATTTTCAAGAAATGTTAAAGGGACAGTCAAGTCCAAAATAAACTTTCATGATTCAAACAGGGCATGCAATTTTAAACAACTTTCCAATTTACTTTTATCACTAATTTTGCTTTGTTCTCTTGGTATTCTTAGTTGAAAGCTAAACATAGGCTCATATGCTAATTTCTTAGACCTTGAAGGCCGCCTCTTATCTGAATGCATTTTGATAGTTTTTCACCACTAGAGGGAGTTAGTTTATGTGTGTCATATAGATAACATTGTGCTCATGCACATGGAGTTACTTATGGGTCAGCACCGATTGGTTAAAATGCAAGTCTGTCAAACGAACTGAAATAAAGGGGCTGTTTGCAGAGGCTTAGAAACAAGGAAATCACAGAGGTAAAAAGTATATTATTATAACTGTGTTGGTTGTGCAAAACTGGGGAATGGGTAATAAAGAGATTAACTATCTTTTTAAACAACAAAAATTTTGGTGTTGACTGTCCCTTTATACAAAAGATTTAGCGCAAACCTAAAGTGCTCTTTGCGAATGATCTGAAACATAAACAATAAGATTAAAAAATAAATAGCAAAACTAAAAATGTCAAATTGTCATTCATTCACTGTGGTAATTACTGTGTATTGTGGTTGCTGATACAGAAGAATACAGATGGACAGAGTGCAATGCAGTTCAGCCTGATTAGTCACTGTAGGAACAGCTAACATTTTCCAGAAAATCATTCATTTTATTCTTACATTTCTTACTGGAAATATTTAAGTCTCTTTAAAGGGACATAGTATGCAGGGGATGAATATTCCAAGTAAACACATTTTTAATGCAATTTCTGCATATTTCCTCTATTAATAGTATGAACAATAACCATGAGCACAAGACACGATTGAAATCCATTTAGTAAATAAAATGTATCAAATTTAATTTTCTTATCAAATGGCATAACAATATGCAGAATGCAAGGGCTGGAGTTGTAGTTTCATAAAGACAAGAGTTATGTCATTTAGCAAGAAATTATAGCAATAAGGCACGGCTTTTAAGACAGCCCAAAAACACGGGAGACTTGTCACAGATTTGACAGATTTGTCACTTATTATATAGTATAAATATAATACTGTATAAATACATGCACACAATTTCAAAGGGTTCAGCATTAACCCCAAACATTAACACAGTGCCTGTTTCTGATCCCTAATATTCGCTAGAAGCTATATTACTCTTTGGTACATAAGAAGATTGCATGTTAGAGGCTTAATTTGCACCCTTCAGCCATTGGTATAGTAAACATGGAAACTACTATTCCACCACGCTGACTGGTCGAGCTTTTGGACTTTTATGGTGATGGGTTCTTCTTGCATAGAAAGAAGCTAGCACGCTATATACGATGTAAAGATTAAACACTGCTGACTTCAGGTTATACTGCTCCACGTATATTTTGGCAAGCAAAAGGTTAATTTAGTGCTCCATGTGTTTTTCTGCCCAACACATACCATTAAAAAAATAAAAAATTCTGACATAAATTGTAAGGCTCTTTTGAGCCCTCTATATATTTACATATAAAACTATTAACATATAAAAATATAAAACAGGGGATAACTCCTTAGAGCAGTGCTCGACAAATCTTTTTAAAATTAGGAGCCAGTAAGAATATTTAGGAGCCAGACGGTGGTAGTTGTATATAGATATATGAAGAATAACACAAAAAGTTAGGAGCTAGGGGTAAAATTCTAGGAGCCAGTGGCTCTCTGGCTCCTGGGTTTGTCGAGCCCTGCCTTAGAGGTTAGTGACATAAAAGGACAGTAATTAACCCCTTAGCTACTAGCCACATAGAATACAGAGATGAAAAACTTGTTTCCCAGTACCAAGAGACAGCAATAGTATTTAATATATTACCTGTCAGTGACACACACATAGAGCAATTACTAATGTCATGTTACAACAAACAGGAAACAATCTGATCCTTGATACCTGTACTATTTACATTCCTGCTGACCTTTAGAAACTTTTCATCCTTGGTGTCAAACATATAATGGGAGGGAACAGAGAAAAAACACACAGATCCTAACTGCCAGAGACAACAACCAGTAGCAACTGTGTACAAGAAGTGGCACCCAAAATAAAGCAATCAGTCAGAAACCAGGTACGAAAAGTGTTTAACTAATCCCAGGAGCCACAGACCACTTCTGACTGCTAACATTTGGTATACTACATACATCTATAAACAAACACCCTTGTTACTAGCTACTAAAAAGTGTGTATATGGTGTCATTCTTCCTTAGGGCCAGATTTAAAAAAGTCCAGCAGACAGGGGGGTACATCTTCGTCCCTGTCTGCCAATCATCATGTCTAGTGTGCAACATTACGCTGCCCACATTTATCATTCCACACTACGGCTAGTGTGCAACGTCGCCACCTGCTCGCGTGCAGCCAATTGCGCATGAACAGGGGCTGTCAATCTCCCCGGTGAGATACGCCACATAACAGGTGGCGAAGTGGGTTAAGATTGAAGCATCGGTCTGATGCGCTCCAATCTATTTGATAAATCTGGGCCTTAGAATATCATCACAGTCTGGTTTAGGTGCACGTCACAATCCAGGCCTCACTCACATGCTGGTTTGGCATCTTGTGACATGGGTAACTATCCCTGAGCAGACAGGGTGCAAAATCCACTAGGGTTTACTCACAAGTAGCTAATCTTATTATTGCATTACACAATGTGTGGAATTAAATGCTCCTTTACTTTAAAGATATGTAAATCTTGTTGACTATGTACAAAATTACATCACAGCCAAGCTAAACAATTATTAAATGTTTTCTTTGGTATCCTTTGATGAAGAGTATACCTAGGCCTTGAGCACTATATGGCACCATGTTTCCAAAAAAATGTTTATTGTAAAAACTACTGCCATATAGTGCTCAAGAGCTAGGTATATTTTTCATTAAAGAATACCAAGAGGCAGGGCCGAATTGGGCCGCCGGGATACCGGGAAAAATCCCGGTGGGCCAGAAACTGGTGGGCCGGCAGAAGCACATAGTGTGTGGAGAGCAAGCAGCACAGCACAGGCAACGCCGCAGCACAGTGTGAGGGAGAGCAGCGGCCAACGACCTGCTTTTTGAGCTGCAGAACTTAGTGCCTCTCAACGACAATGCAGTCACCACTAGAAGCATCAAAAAACGTAAGATCATCTACCATTTGCAGCACGGGTTCAATCGTCCAAGCACTCCTGTACAAGCAGCAAACTAATGCAGAGACGCAGGAATAAAGTTGACCTTCCCCTCGAGCTACACTGTGCGAGACGCTGACTGTGAAGCAGTACTACCTGTAAGACGCTCTAGCAACACAAAGGGTATAAAGTGGCACTGACTGTCGAGAGAGGCATCCTCTGCCTAAAGCACAGGCACAGATTTCACCCCAGGTCAGCCGACATGATCCACATCACATGTAACATACTAGTTATATCGCTGCAAATAGTGGAAAGCAAGCCTCCTGGGCCATTAAAACGTAGTGAAGCTGCCTTGGTGATATCTGTACCCACGGGCTGGGACACAGTAGGAATTTAGCCTGCAGCTAAATCACAACCAAACGCAAGTACCATAGCCAAGTAATGCGTTGCAGCCCTTTGGTATTTAAGGTGCTAATACATTTTGTATGTTCATGAAGGGTAAATTACATGCAGTTATACCTTTTTATTGGTGCATTGTATTGATTAAATATAAGTTGTGTAGTGCGTAAGCAAGTCAGACTCACACCAGTCTCCACAATGCTTCAGCTGGAACAGAGCCAGGAGAGTAAGGCATTACCCGCCAACGACTTTAGCAATATATGGCAATTCATACTATATTCCCAAACAGTGTCCCATAGCAGACTGGAATTTAATTTCAATGATTAACACATTGGCTGCCAGGAAGAGATGTAATGCATCGCTACAGCAGCCAAGGGGTTAAACATACCAGTCAACATACTTTTGGTACTTTGCTGTAACAAAGTTGGCTGGGCTGGAGGGGGCGGAGCCGGTCTATACAAATTTCCAGGGCCGGTCTGATTTCCCAGTTCGGCCCTGCCAAGAGGACAAAATAAATAAGAACATTTTTAAAATTGCTTGCTCTGTCTAAATCATGAAAGTTTAATTTTGACTGTAATGCTCCATTAAAAAGGGACATTATAAACTAGATTTTTCTTTGCATAAATGTTTTGTAGATGATCCATTTATATAGCCTATACAGGTTTTTTTTTTTTGTTTTGTTTTTAAAATGAATAGTTTTGCTTATTTTTAAATAACATTGCGCCGATTTTCAGACCCAAAGTTTTAGGAGAATACTGATGTATACCTACTCCAGCTTGCTCCTATTTGTGTAAAGAGACTTTTCATATGCAGAGGAAAGGGGAGGGGGGGGGTCTGCTTTTTTGCTATATACCATTTGCAGTGGGTGTTCCAGCTAACCTTTTCAACCAAGATAAACTGAGAGCTTCTAAGTAAGTTTTTCAACGGTTTATACTGGATTATTGCTTTTGCTGTCAAATACATCTATACAGTGGGCATGTTTAACAGCTCAAATTTTATTTTTAGAACACAAAATTTACCCCCCAACACACCCACACATACAGTCATGAATTAGCAGCTCATGGGCAGAAAACATAGTGTACTCTCTACAGTAATGAGAATACTAGGTGGTTTAGGTACAGGTATTATTGAGGACATAATTCAGCAGTATGCGTTTCCACAATAAGCCTATGAATTGTGAGTCTAGTAATGAAGTAACAATTTCACTTAGCTTCAAATCAAGTCTATTGGGACATTAAACACCTTTTACTTCATGGGAAAAAAAAAATCAATTGTCCCACACTCCATTGTGAGGTAAAGGAAAATTATGTAACCTGCAAATACTGCAAATCAAATTAGCTGGTTTAGGCACTTGGCAGTATTTTGATAACATAGGTTACAGAATAAGCTTTATCTAGGGAGTGTAGGAAAAGCACAATTTTAACTGTATGTGTGTAGTATTCTGTAGGATAAAGTATTAATATCCTATGGAAAGCACATAAGTGTTTCTCACGGGTAATACAAAAATACATAAAAAAAAAAACTATGTGAATAGATGGCAAAATATTAAAATGACATTATATGTAAAGGATACACAATTAAACATTTTATAGGGAATTCAATTTTCAGTCATCTGTCAGGGTTGACAAACCCAGGGAGCCACTGGCAACTAGAATTTTACCCCTGGCTCCTAACTTTGTTATTTTCCATACATCTATATAGATTCCATTGCCTCACTCCTAAATTTTAAACAGATATGGGGACCACTCTAAGCTATAGGTTAGCGTATATAATTTTTTAAAACGTTCATAACCAACTAGCAGGCTTTTTTTCCAGTGCAGAATGTGTGTACAAGATCCTAACGCCAATGGCATTCCTTTGGGCTAGATTTATCAAGCTCTTTTCTCCACTTTGACTGCAGGTTCACACAATTTATCAAGCAGCGGTCATCAGATCGCTGCTTCCCAGACCTGTTCTCCACCTCTTAGGTGGAGAATTTTAATCTCCCCGGTCTCCTCCAACCAGGGAGATTGACAGCTACTGCCCGCGCGTGATTGGCCTGTGCAGGCAGGGTTGCACGCAAGTGTGGAATGGTAAATGCATCCAGCTCGTGGGGCACGCAACGATTGGATGAAACCGGATTCGTCATTCATCTGCTAAACAAAGTATTAGATGCGAGCCGAGGAACGGCACAATGTTTAACATCCCTGGTAAATATTTTACAAAGAAAGCATCCTTAAAGGTATAGTCTAGTCAAAATTAAAGGGACACTGAACCCAAATTTTTTCTTTCCTGATTTAGATAGAGCATGACATTTTAAGCAACTTTCTAATTTACTCTATTATCAAACTTTCTTTATTCTCTTGGTATCTTTATTTGAAATGCAAGAATGTAAGTTTAGATGCCGGCCCATTTTTGGTGAACAACCTGGGCTGTCCTTGCTGATTGGAGTATAAATTCATCCACCAATAAAAAGTGTTGTCCAGAGACTGAACCAAGAAAAAAAGCTTAGATGCCTTCTTTTTCAAATAAAGATAGCAAGGGAACGAAGAAAAATTGATAATAGGAGTAAATTAGAAAGTTGCTTAAAATTGCATGCTCTGTCTGAATCACGAAAGAAAAAATTTGGGATCAGTGTCCCTTTAAGCTTTCATGGTTCAGATAAAGCGTGTAATTTCAAGCAACTTTCTAATTTACTCCGATTATCAATTTTTCTTCGTTCTCTTGGTATCTTTATTTGAAAAAAGCAGGAACGTAAGCTTAGGAACTGGGCCATTTTTGGTTCAGCACGCTGGTTAGCGCTTATTGATTGGTGGCTACATTTAGTACATTAATACACGATTATGAACGTTGATATATAAGAATAATAGTGCAATGAAAACTGCAGCTTTATTTTGTCAAATGAGTATATTGTTTTATGTTTATTCTTTTCACTGATTTCCCTGTCCCCCAGAAAAAAAAAAAATGGGGGGGAAAAAAGTTTTTCTACTCAGCCCAATTTTTAAATAGAAAGTTCCTAACCTTTCATGTGTCCATGTTCTTTCCCATAATACAACACATAACATAAATGACTTAAAGGGACATTATACACGATTTTTCTTTGCATAAATGTTTTGTAGATGATCTATTTATATAGCCTATACAGCTTTTTTTTTTTTTAACATAGTTTTGCTTATTTTTAAATAACATTGTGCTGATTTTAGGACTCCTAACCATGCCCCAAAGTTTTAGGAGAATACTGGTGTATACCTACTCCAGCTTGCTCATGTAAAGAGTCTTTTCATATGCATAGGAAGGAGGAGGGTCTGAATATTTCCCAGTTTCAGTGGGTGTTCTAGCTTATCTTTTTAACAGAGCTAAACTGGAAGCTTCTAAGTAATTTTTTAACTGTTTAATACTGGAATTTTACATCAGTATCTGTGCATATTATTTTTCATAGTAGTGTCGATTACATGCAGTTAAATGAAAATTGGTGTACACTGTCCCTTTAATTAAAAAAGGGGTTTTATTTGTTGCATTTTTCATACAAAAACACAAGTTCTAAACATTGTATACCTTTAATAAATGTTGCAATTTACTACAGAAAACACATCCTGGAATATATATATACAGCTATTTAGGTATAAAGACAAACTCCAATACATATAAAAATTATATCAAGATGAGGAAAAAGAAAAGCACGCTGGGTCTTTTGAGTATATACTTGAATTTATTTGGATACAGGTATATGTGAGCCAGGTAAACTCATAATCTGACGCATTTTGCGCATGCGCACATGCACTTCATCAGAGATCATATAAAAATTAATATATAGTACAAAAAAATGCATGGGCTCTTCCGCCTGTTTGTCTGCAGTGAGGCAGGCAGCACTGCTCCGGCCTCATTTCGTCCCGTGAAAAAGAATCCACCGCCATCCGCCAACATGGTGAACTTCACGGTAGACCAGATCCGTTCCATCATGGACAAGAAGGCGAACATCCGTAACATGTCAGTCATAGCCCATGTAGATCACGGCAAATCTACATTGACTGACTCACTGGTGTGCAAGGCTGGTATCATCGCCTCAGCCCGTGCTGGTGAAACTCGCTTCACAGATACCCGAAAAGATGAACAGGAACGTTGTATCACCATCAAATCAACAGCTATTTCTCTCTTCTACGAGCTCTCAGAAAATGACATGGCCTTTATCAAGCAGACTAAGGATGGTACTGGCTTCCTCATCAATCTAATTGACTCTCCTGGCCATGTGGATTTCTCCTCAGAGGTCACTGCAGCTCTGCGTGTTACTGATGGAGCCCTGGTTGTGGTTGACTGTGTCTCCGGGGTGTGTGTGCAGACCGAGACAGTGCTCCGTCAGGCTATTGCTGAGCGTATCCGCCCTGTATTGATGATGAACAAGATGGACCGTGCTCTTTTGGAGTTGCAGCTGGTACCAGAGGAGCTCTACCAGACCTTCCAACGTATTGTGGAGAATGTAAACGTAATCATCTCTACCTATGGAGAGGGAGAGACTGGCCCAATGGGTAACATCATGATTGACCCAGTCCTTGGAACTGTTGGTTTTGGTTCTGGCCTGCATGGATGGGCATTCACCCTAAAACAGTTTGCCGAGCTGTATGTGGCAAAGTTTGCTGCTAAGGGAGAAGGTCAGTGGGCACCAGCAGATCGGGCAAAGAAAGTAGAAGATATGATGAAGAAACTGTGGGGTGACAGATATTTTGACCCTTCAAATGGAAAGTTTAGCAAATCTGCTTCAAATGCTGATGGAAAGAAGCTTCCCAGAACTTTCTGCCAGCTAATTCTGGATCCTATCTTCAAGGTCTTTGATGCCATCATGAACTTCAAGAAAGATGAAACAGCCAAGCTGATTGAGAAGCTTGACATAAAGTTAGACAGTGAAGACAAAGACAAGGAGGGCAAACAGCTACTCAAGGCTGTCATGAGACGCTGGCTACCAGCTGGAGATGCCCTGCTTCAGATGATCACCATCAATTTGCCTTCCCCAGTGACTGCTCAGAAGTACCGTTGTGAGCTGCTTTATGAGGGACCCCCTGATGATGAGGCTGCCATGGGCATTAAGAATTGTGACCCCAAAGCTCCCCTAATGATGTACATTTCCAAGATGGTACCCACTACAGATAAAGGAAGATTCTATGCTTTTGGAAGAGTCTTCTCTGGCTCAGTCTCTACAGGTCTCAAGGTCAGAATTATGGGACCAAACTTTACTCCTGGAAAGAAGGAAGACCTTTACCTGAAGCCAATCCAGAGGACTATCTTGATGATGGGGCGTTATGTGGAACCCATTGAGGATGTGCCTTGTGGTAACATTGTTGGCCTGGTTGGAGTGGACCAGTTTTTGGTGAAGACAGGGACCATCACCACCTTTGAACATGCCCATAACATGCGTGTGATGAAATTCAGTGTCAGCCCTGTAGTGCGTGTTGCTGTGGAGGCAAAGAACCCTGCAGACTTACCAAAATTGGTTGAGGGTTTGAAACGTCTGGCTAAATCAGATCCCATGGTGCAGTGCATTATTGAAGAGTCTGGAGAGCACATCATTGCTGGTGCTGGAGAACTGCACTTGGAAATCTGCCTGAAGGATTTGGAAGAAGATCATGCTTGCATACCAATTAAGAAATCTGACCCGGTTGTGTCTTACCGTGAGACTGTAAGTGAGGAATCCAACCAAGTTTGCCTGTCAAAGTCCCCCAATAAGCACAATCGTTTGTATATGAAAGCTCGTCCTTTCCCTGATGGCCTTGCTGAGGACATAGACAAGGGTGATGTGGCTGCCCGACAGGAATTGAAGACACGTGCCCGTTACCTTGCTGAGAAATATGAGTGGGATGTCACTGAAGCTCGTAAGATCTGGTGCTTTGGCCCTGATGGAACTGGACCCAACATTTTGACTGATATTACAAAAGGAGTGCAGTATCTGAATGAAATCAAGGACAGTGTAGTTGCAGGCTTCCAGTGGGCTACCAAGGAGGGTGTTCTGTGTGATGAGAACTTGAGAGGTGTTCGTTTCGATGTTCATGATGTGACCCTTCATGCTGATGCCATCCACCGTGGTGGTGGACAGATCATTCCAACTGCCCGTCGTTGTCTGTATGCCTGTGTGCTTACTGCTCAACCTCGTCTTATGGAGCCAATCTACCTTGTAGAGATCCAGTGCCCTGAGCAAGTCGTGGGTGGCATCTATGGTGTCTTGAACCGGAAGCGTGGCCATGTCTTTGAGGAGTCCCAAGTGGCTGGAACACCAATGTTTGTTGTTAAAGCATTCCTACCTGTCAATGAGTCCTTTGGTTTCACCGCTGACTTGAGATCAAACACTGGTGGACAGGCCTTCCCTCAGTGTGTGTTTGACCACTGGCAGATCCTGCCTGGAGATCCCTTTGACAGCACTACAAGACCTAGTGCAATTGTGGCTGAGACCCGTAAAAGGAAGGGTCTTAAGGAGACCGTCCAGGCTTTAGATAACTTCCTGGACAAGCTGTGAATCTCTCCTATATCAAACCCCATTAGTACAGGACAACTTGGGGCTTATGGACTGAAACCTGCAGAGATGTTTGATTCATGGAATACCCCACCTTGCCATATTGCACTCAGAGTGGGGGAGATGCTCCACTCCAGCCCTGGATATTCCATTCCCTTGGCATGTCCATAACTTCATATTTATTAGGAGAGCGAGTGGGTGCCTTCTCCCTGTCTGAGTATAATTCTGGAAGCTGGTTCATTCTTCTGGGGGTTTTGACTGTGGGAGGGAATGTTCACAGACTATAGAAAAGGGGTTCTTGTTCAGACAGCATGAATATCAGCAATGTATTAGTGCCATTAAACAAAGTTAAATTGGAAAAAAAAAAAAAAAAAAAAAAAAAAATGCATGGGTTCCAGAAAGATCGCCATGAGAATGCATAAATCTTGTGAATGTGTATATTTGAATTCAGAAAACACAAACTGTAACAAGAAGCCAAAAAAAAAAAAAAAAAGTCTACTTGGAAGTAGACCACATCCTCATGTACATGAACAGAAGATTATCCCTACATGACAAGGAGACATCCAGGGTCTATATTTTAGGGACATTACTTATAAAATGACATGCTCTAATTCACACAACTTTATCACATTTGACACTGCTATTCTCCCCCTTGCATGGGTTAAACACATAGTTAAACTACTGCTCAGCACCAGCAGTGGGATGCTGGTCCCGAGCGGAAATGGATGCTGATTCAATCAGCAGCGCTAGTTGCAGGACCCAGGTGTGCAAATAGCGTCAGTTTCCACTGGGGGCCTGCAGTTCTGACTAAGATGACTAAGGTGCAGACTGTCCCTTTAAAAAATGTAAAATTATGCAAATGTAGGTCAGCTGCAAAGCAGATTGATTAGCTATACACAAGATGCAATTTTTTTTTTTTTTATGCAGTGCAAGTATTAAAAAATATATAACTAATAATGTTTATTCCCACTACATCTATCTGCTCACTTTCCAAATTTTTTTCTCTCTTTAGCAGTACCACAGCTGATATGGAGATATGACACACAGTCCCTTAGAAAGAAAGAAATGTACTACCTCGTCATACACAAACAAGCTTTCTACTTGCTTTCTCCGCAGTGCTTTTGTTTACCAAACTTCAACTTATCTGAAGTAATCATTTCCAAGTCACAATCTTATTTTATTACGGTCATTAAAGCTCCATAGTGTATAACTGATCTTTGGGCTTTTGCACTTTGTATGTATATGTGTATCTATATCTGAAAACAAAACTGGCACTTGCTGGTCACACACACACACAGGGAGTGCAGAATTATTAGGCAAGTTGTATTTTTGAGGATTAATTTTATTATTGAACAACAACCATGTTCTCAATGAACCCAAAAAACTCATTACTATCAAAGCTGAATAGTTTTGGAAGTAGTTTTTAGTTATAGCTATTTTAGGGGGATATCTGTGTGTGCAGGTGACTATTACTGTGCATAATTATTAGGCAACTTAACAAAAAACAAATATATACCCATTTCAATTATTTATTTTTACCAGTGACACCAATATAACATCTCAACATTCACAAATATACATTTCTGACATTCAAAAACAAAACAAAAACAAATCAGTCCATGGATTCTGTCAGTGTTTTGATCTGTTCACCATCAACATTGCGTGCAGCAGCAACCACAGCCTCCCAGACACTGTTCAGAGAGGTGTACTGTTTTCCCTTCTTGTAAATCTCACATTTGATGATGGACCACAGGTTCTCAATGGGGTTCAGATCAGGTGAACAAGGAGGCCATGTCATTAGATTTTCTTCTTTTATACCCTTTCTTGCCAGCCACGCTGTGGAGTACTTGGACGCGTGTGATGGAGCATTGTCCTGCATGAAAATCATGTTTTTCTTGAAGGATGCAGACTTCTTCCTGTACCACTGCTTGAAGAAGGTGTCTTCCAGAAACTGGCAGTAGGACTGGGAGTTGAGCTGGACTCCATCCTCAACCCGAAAAGGCCCCACAAGCTCATCTTTGATGATACCAGCCCAAACCAGTACTCCACCTCCACCTTGCTGGCGTCTGAGGGGACTGGAGCTCTCTGCCCTTTACCAATCCAGCCACGGGCCCATCCATCTGGCCCATCAAGACTCACTCTCATTTCATCAGTCCATAAAACCTTAGAAAAATCAGTCTTGAGATATTTCTTGGCCCAGTCTTGACGTTTCAGCTTGTGTGTCTTGTTCAGTGGTGGTCATCTTTCAGCCTTTCTTACCTTGGCCATGTCTCTGAGTATTGCACACCTTGTGCTTTTGGGCACTCCAGTGATGTTGCAGCTCTGAAATATGGCCAAACTGGTGGCAAGTGGCATCTTGGCAGCTGCATGCTTGACTTTTCTCAGTTCATGGGCAGTTATTTTGCGCCTTGGTTTTTCCACACGCTTCTTGCGACCCTGTTGACTATTTTGAATGAAACGCTTGATTGTTCGATGATCACGCTTCAGAAGCTTTGCAATTTTAAGAGTGCTGCATCCCTCTGCAAGATATCTCACTATTTTTGACTTTTCTGAGCCTGTCAAGTCCTTCTTTTGACCCATTTTGCCAAAGGAAAGGAAGTTGCCTAATAATTATGCACACCTGATATAGGGTGTTGATGTCATTAGACCACACCCCTTCTCATTACAGAGATGCACATCACCTAATATGCTTAATTGGTAGTAGGCTTTCGAGCCTATACAGTTTGGAGTAAGACAACATGCATAAAGAGGATGATGTCGTCAAAATACTCATTTGCCTAATAATTCTGCACTCCCTGTATGTATATATATATATATATATATATATATATATATATATATATATATATATATATATATATATATATATATATATACACATACATATACACACATGATGCGCTACGTCACACTGCGCATGCGAGCTTGTGCACAACTGCGTTCAGACAAATGCAGGGCTTGGATTGCTGCATCCATATATGGTAAATAATTGGGGAATTACTGTATGAGTAAATGTAGTACATTTTTTTTATCCGTTTTCTTAAAGGGATATGAAACAAAAATGTTTTCTTTCGCAATTCAGATAGAGCATACAATTTTAAATAACTTTCCAATTTACACTGGATTTTTCTTTGCAAAAATATTTTGTAGATGATCCATTTATACAGCCCATCTTGGAGTGTTTTTCTAACAATATATAGTTTTGCTCATTTTTTTTTTTAATAACATTGTGCTGATTTTCAGACTCCTAACCAAGTCCCAAAGTTGTAGATGTATACTTATGTATACAGACTCCATATTGCTCCTGTTTGTATAATGGGTCTTTATATATGGGCGGGAGAGGGGGGTCTGCTGTTCCTTCTTTCCCAGCCCCTTTCTCTCGGTGTCTTAACCTAACATCAACAGTGCTAAACTGGGAGCATCTAAGTGAATTTTTAAAAGTTTTTTTTTTATTTTATTTTTTTATTTAAGAGTGGTCAGGGTACATAAAGAAAGAAACACAGGAAATTATAACCAGGCATGTGTTATTATTGACATATACAATCCATAACATCCTGGTGTATGTGTTAGCAGTTAGCTTAAAACTAATAATTTATGCACACTGACTAGTTTTCCTTGTTTTTCTACATACATTAGACAAAAAAACAAGAGAGAAAAAAAAAAAAGTGTGGTTTCCCTCTCTCCCTCAATAACCCATTCTATAGATCCTACCATATTCCAAGAAGAATTAAATCTGTGTTTCTAAATGGAAATATAATAAATGTCTTGTTCTTCCTTATTTAATGACTTGATAAAAATAGACCATTTTCCAAAAAAAGACCTTACTTGGTATCTGTGTCTCTCTGTTCAACAATACATTGTTTTTTTGATAAAGCTCATTATTTCTGTAAACTTAGGTATTGCCTTATCTTTCCACTTGTGGAAGATGAGGCTTCTTATGATTAAAATGAGAGTTAATACATTTATTATTAAGCAGGTCTATATTATAGGAGGTGAGAAGGACTATTCTACGCATGGAAAAAGTAAAAGGAGTTATCTTTAACGCTGTATTAATCCAGTATTCTAATTTTAACCAAAGTTGTTTTATTTTAGAACAATCCCACAGCACATGCATTAAAACATCTTCTAATAATTGACATTTGGGGCACGTTTTGAACTAATCTAATCCAAGAATCTAGATTTACCCAGGTCCAGTTCCACCCATGTGAAAGAGTGATATTCGAAATATAGGGGCATATGTATTAAGATCCGCATGGAGCTTGATGCCCTGTGTTTCTGGCGAGCCTGCAGGCTCGCCAGAAACGGCAGTTATGAAGCAGCGGTCACAAAGACCGATAGAGTACGATTGGGTTGATTGACACCTCCTTGCTGTAGGGAGCGGCGTTGCACCAGCAGCTCTTGCGAGCTGCTGGTGCAATGCTGAAAACGGCGAGCGTATTGCTCGCCGTATTCAGTGAGGTCTGTCGGACCTGATCTGCACCGTCGGATCAGGTCCGACAGACCTTCATAACTAGAGGCCATAGTGTCTTATCTGAAGATAGGCAAAAAAAGTCTGTTATCTAGGAGATACTTTTATTTTAGATCGGAGAAAGATTTGACTGTTTTAAGAGTAAAGTTTACAAAATGTGTCAACTTGGAAACCCCCAACCCAAGCCCATTTTTGGAACACTTTTGTATAAATTCCTGGAATAAATTCAGGGTTCCCTGTAGTAATCTGATAATTGGAGATTGCGTAAGTAAGACCCTTTTTTGCACAGATCTTGTGACAAGCTAACAAAAGATTATATATCTACCTTAAATTTTTTAACTGATCTAGGAATGGTCTTAAGATTTCAATGGAGAATGGCTATGGGCGAGTATAGTTATAAAACATTTTCTTCAAGTTCTGAGAAAAATAGTTTGAGTTCCCAACCCAGCCTACAACAAATTTTGCCAGAGAAATTAAGCTATATAACTCAAGATCAGGAAGTGCCAGACCATCATCTTTTTTGTCCAAAAATAATCTTGGGAAAGGATATCATTTTAAACACGGCAACTCTTCCAGAAATATTTAAGGGCAAATTATGCCAGTGTTGCAGTTCTTCCTTAGAGAGTATTAATATTTAATCTGTACCAATTGCACAGTTCTCGTGAGATATTGATACCAAGATATTTAAATGAATGAGTTGCAACTTTAAATGATATAGATACTTTGGAGGAGTAATCTTCCTTAAGACAAAAAAAAATATCTTATTTCACTGTATTTATTTTTTTAACCAGAGAACAAGCTGAATACTTAAAGGGACACTGAACCCTTTCATGATTCAGATAGAGCATGCAATTTTAAGCAACTTTCTAATTTACTGCTATTATCAATTTTTCTTCATTCTCTTGCTATCTTTATTGAAAAAGAAGGCATCTACGCTAAGGAGCCAGCAAATGTTTTGTTGAGTACCATGGACAGCACTTGTTTATTGGTGCTGTCCAATCAGCAAGGACAACCCAGGTTGTTCACCAAAAATGGGCCGGCATCTAAACTTACATTCTTGCTTTTCAATGGGGTTCAGTGTCCCTTTAAATCTCTTGTAAAAGTTGCGGAATATTTTTTGAGAGATTAGAAATGTAGATTTTAAGGTCATCTGCATAAGCAAGCTTAGTGTCTTTTTTTATCAATCTTAATGCCTTCAATTCTCTGCCGAATAGCTATGGCTAAGGATTCTATGGCTATAATAAATAAGAGGGGTGAGAGCGGGCAGCCCTGCCTAGTCCCTTGTTTTAAAGTTAAATGACCATTGATTAACAGGGCTGTTTTAGAATTGTTATAAATATTCTTCACAAAATGAAAAAAAAGCCCTTGCAGGCCAAATCTTTTTAAAGAAAAAATATATATGATAATGCTACACCAAGTCAAACGCCTTCTCTAAATTTTTAAAAGTGATTATATTAAAAATTTAGTATAAAACCTATCTGTGCATATTCTTCTTTATAGTAGTGTCTATAACATGCAGTTACAGTATATGACAATTGGTGTATAATGTCCCTTTAAATTAGTAGATTTTGTTCTGATAAATTTCACTTATGTCTATTTCCACTCCTCCTGTATCATGTGACAGACAGCCATCAGCCAATCACAAATGTATATACATATAGTCAGTGAATTCTTGCACATGAAAGTTGCTTAAAGTTGCATGCTTTCTATGGGGATTATGTTGTTACCACGCTATTTCCGGTGTCCAGCAGGAAGGAGAGAGGGTATAATAGCACTATTATAAACAGGAAAACCCTTAACAACAAGCAACATAAATGGTTAGTTGCGGTTGTTAAGGGGTTAAATTAACTTCTATTTTAAAATGTGCTTTGTTCTCTTGTTGAAATAGAATACGCACATATCGTACACTAGTGGAAGCTATCTGCTGATTGGTGTCTACACATATTTTTCTCTTGTGATTGGTTGACTAGATGTGTTCATCTAGCTGCCAGTAATGCAGTGTTGTTCCTTCAGCAAAGGATAACATGAGAACAAAGCAAATTTGATTATAGAAGTAAATTGGAAAGTTGTATGCTCTATCCAAATCATGAAATAAAATATTGGGGGTTAATGTCCCTTTCATTTTGGGTTTCTTGTCCATTTAAAGTGACAGTACATGTACACTTGAAATTGCAGGAAAAAAAAAAAAGGTAATGCATCTAAAAGGGCTTTAACAAATTAATATTTTTTTCATACTGTTATTATACAGATTATAATGCTGTTGAGCATTTATTTCAAAGCTTTGAACAATGTATTATGTAACATGTCAATTTTGAGAGGGGCCTGGTACATAACTCCACTTTCTATTGACTTACATTATATACTTGAGTTCATTTTACACAGGTTTTTTTTTTTACTTTTCCTTCAAGGACAAAACCCTTGCGTAAATTGAGGGCTGTGTGAGTGTATATATATTATTTTATCTTTTTAAATACACATACACTCTTTTGTCACTCTTTATAGACTGATATAGTATGAAATTTTAAACAACATTCCAATTTACTTGCATTATCAATTTTGGATAGTTCTCTTGGTATCCTTTTATTAAAGAGTAATCTTAGGAGAGTTTAGAAGCGGGCATGTGTCTATAGCCATCTGACAGCAGTTTGCAACATGGTTTACTGCAGTGTAATACAATGTTGCAAATAATGCTGTCATAGACTGCTAAAGACATGTGCAGGCTCCTAAGCTCCTATCCGCCTACCTAGATTTATAATTCAACAAAGGATAACAAGAGAACAAAGCAAATGTCATAAACGTAAATTGTAAAGTTGTTTAAAATGACAAGCTCTGTCTTAATCATAAATATTAAAATTTTGACTTTACTGTCCCTTTAAATTTCTTCCTCCATTATATTGCTAAAGTACACTGTGACCCTACTTTTTGCGGATAAGCAATGAGCATTGCTTGCACAGTTAAAATACCTTAAAGGGACAGTATAATATAAAATAGTTTTTCCCTTAATGTGTTTCCAATAACTTTTTTTACCAGCTGCAGAGTATAAAATTTGCTTTTTTAAGGCTTATTTGTGTATATGAATTAGCTGATTTTGTGTTTTGAAGCCACAACCTAATAAAATGGGTTGACCTTGTAGGTATAATTATATCTCATTACTTTATCACATTGTGTACTCATACATGCTTCTTTATCTTATATCTGTCCGTAAACCAATCACCAATACTTGGAGAGAACAATGAAAAATTAACATTTTATTACCTTATCTCTTCTATAACCCACTGGGAGTTTAATTTCTTCTACTGGCTGTGTTAACATAGCTTGGACTCGAGACCAAAAACTTTCAGGATAGGTGGGGATACCACAGGCTAAATAAACTATTTCAAATGCCAATATAAGGGTAATGGAAATACTTGTAAACAATTTAATACACTCCAGCAGGTAAAGTGGATCATTGGGAACAAATTAAAGGGGAGAACATTTTTGAGTAAACTGTCCCTTTAAACTCTCCTTTAAAGGGACACAGAACCCAATTTTTTTTCTATCGTGATTCAGCAAGAGCATGAAATTTTAAGCGACTTTCTAATTTACTCCTATTATCAATTTTTCTTCATTCTCTTGGTATCTTTATTTGAAATGAAAGAATGTAAGTTTAGATGCCGGCCCATTTTTGCTAAACAACCTGGGTTGTTCTTGCTGATTGGTGGATAAATTCATCCACCAATAAAAAAAGTGCTGTCCATAGACCTAAACCAAAAAAAAAAACAAAAAAAAAGCATAGGTGCCTTCTTTTTCAAATAAAGATAGCAAGAGAACAAATATTTTATTTTAATAGGAGTAAATTAGAAAGTTGCTTAAAATTGCATGCTCCATCTGAATCACAAAAGAAAAAAATTGGGTTCAGTGTCTCTTTAACTATACATTTTCTGCAGACATCTCCTGGAGACCATCCCTAACTACACATTTTGAAGACCCCTCTCTCTAATGTACATAGTACATAACCAGAGACACTCCCTCTGTTAATGTACGCATCCAGAAGACCCTCTTTTCACTGTATTGTCCTAAAGACATTCAATATGCATGAGCTGGAGAGTCATCCCACTGTACATGCCTGGTATATCCCCCTTTTTACTATACAGAGTGTAAGGACCCTGCTCTTACTGGATCTTCCTATATTATGTGCCCAGAAAACCGGTCTTTTTTTAATGTACTTGCTCATGAAGACCATCGCTCTCCTAATGTATTGTAGAAAAGGGACATCTAGGACGTGTAAATGGCCTGGGACACTCCCTGTCTTATTGTAACTAGAGACCCTAGAGGGCATATGGTCAGCAGACCTGGCACTGTGGGTGAATGTAAGGGGGCACACCAGGCCTGGGCATCTTGTAATGTGTAGGGTTGGAGGAGGAGTTCTCCAGCATGGAGAGCAGTGAAGGAACACGGCCCCCGCCCAGCTTCCCTTTGTCATATCAGTGCACAGTAATCACAGCCACGGGCAAACCAGCCAGCGCCCCTAGGACCCCACAAACGTCTCATCGCGACAGCCCCATTGCCCGTGTGTATCCCCTGTCACCCTGACCGCTCCCTTCCACTGCAATCTCAGTATGTACCTATAGTCCCGCAAGGACACACTGCATAAGTATTACCTGCTGGCTCCGGTCCCGCCGGCTCCGTCCTGGGATCATCGGTTCTGATTAATCCTACAACGGCAGCTACCTGACAGGGCTTCCGCTGCTGACCATTATACCAAGCCCCTACCCTCTCCGTGCTCCAGGGATTCTTGGCTTCTTTAATTTCACCTCCCTGACGTCACGGGCCGAGAGAAGCTAGCTCTCCTATTTGTGCGTGACAGTCATAGGAGCGGCCCCGGCTCCATGTCCTAGATTCTGATTGGCTGGCTTTTGTGCCAGTCGCATAAGTCAGCTATTCTTCTGGGTCCTATTTGACATTGCATTGCTTAGATCGCTAGTGGGAACTGATCCTTATTAAACAATTTATATTTATAGCCCAACAAAGAAATTATTTACCTAAAGAGTTTTCAAGCTATAAACTAAGTACAACGACCATAGTGCTGTAAATGGCTAATACTAGCCTTTAGGGCTTGCTGTCTAGTAGCACATGCAGAGGAGGTTTTATTGTAACATATTACTTTGGCAACACGTAATAATGTCATGCTAATAAAGTATTTTTGACTTGACTTGAGGTTGTATAGCCTAAAGTGCTTGCACTCTACCATTAGGGCCACTAAAAGCATTCAGAAGTGTTGCAATTATATTAAAGGGACATGAAAGTCAAAATAAAACGATTACGATTCACACAGAACATGCCATTTTAGTGTACTTTTCAATTTCATTATTGTAGCAAATGTTCTTCACCTATCTACATATGCTCAGGGGGGGGCAACAATGCACCACTGCAAGCTAGCTGGCGATTCATGTCTACACACATTTGTCTCCTTTCATTGGCTCACCACAGATATGTTGAGCCAGGGCCCAGGTGTGCGCTGTTGTTTTGGAGGATGTTATTTTTGCACTATTACGCTGCCTGCCACTACCTTTCCTCACTAATCAACAAATATACTTTAGCCCATCCCCTAAGATCCAACAATGACCTGCTCCTTGCATTTTCTACCGTCACCTCCTCCAATACTAGACTGCAGGACTTCTATCGTGCGGCACCAACGCACTAGAATGCACTACTTCGTGCTGTCTGACTTTCTCCTTATCTGTCTTCATTTAAACGCTCCCTAAAGACATTTCTGTTCAGGGAAGCTTACCACCCATCTTAGAAACAAATGAATTCCACTTACCTAATAATTGCCCTCCTCTAACTTTGTACTAACATTATTCTCACCTCCTTTTGTAACCATGGACAGCACTGCGGAATTTGTTGGCGCTTTCTAATTAAAGTAGAATAATAATAATACTCTGAAAGTCTGTATTTAATTCCCACAAAGGGACTAAACAAGTAGAGTACCACTCAGGAGCTGCAAAGAACTTATGATCCCAAGCAGACACAGCCATTGAGTCAATCAGCTGCCGCAGACACACAAATTAGAACATGTTATGTAGGCCTGAGATTATTGCAATAAGGGGATTCAGGCATCAAGCAATCATATACCATAAGCTTATCCATATCTGAATCATGAAATAAAAATTTTGTTTGCCCCTTTATTTCAGTCTATTACATTCTACTCTAGAATTTATAGAGACATATTTATGTAACTTTTGCACAAATACATGCAACCAAATTAAAACAAATAATTTTCTTTGATTGCCCAATTGAAACCATTAAAATAATAAAAATGTCAGCTAAAAAAAATTATGGACATGTAATGCCCTCTCTCCCTCTAAATCTGTCATTTACATTCTTCCTTCTCCATTGTTTTCATCTATTACTAAGTGCTCATTTAGCTTTATATGTCCATGGCTGCTGTGCCTAATTACCAAGTTTTTGTTTCTTTTAAATCTCCTCTTCTCCTATTTTTCACCTTATGTTTTCCTTCTTCACACCTTGCTTTTCTTCAAGAACAATATGGCAATCTGTACTTATTTTCTTTCCAATTAAAAGCCTTAATTAGCAGCTCTGCTATCAGGTAATTCCCATTGCTCAGCAATTATCTGATTACTAAAGGACCATGAGATTTCTCAATTGAAATACTGGATTCCACTTAGGAATCACATGCATGTGTAATTGTATTTTCTGTTAGAAAACATAATTTGTTATCTTTTGTACAGCAAGCCTTGTGCTACCTGACCTTTCTACACCAAGCAACTTGTACGGACTCTATACACCAAGCACACGCTACATGACCTTACCACTATAGCAAACTTATGCTACCTGACCAACCACCATAGCAAACCTGTACTACCTGACCTATCCACCATAGCAAACCTGTGTTACGTCATCTAACCACCACAGCAAACCTGTGCTACCTGACCTAACCACCATGGCAAACCTGTGCTACCTGACCTAACCCCCACGGCAAACCTGTTCTACCTGACCTAACCACTACAGCAAACCTGACCTAACCACTACAGCAAACCTTCTCTACCTGACCTCGCTACAGCAAGCAGTTTATGCTACCTGATGTCTCTACACCAAGACTGTATTACCAGAAAATACTTGTGGACAGGGCCAGCTCAAGCAATTGCACTGATAATGTGCTGCCTGGGTCCGAGAATAAAATGACAACCCTCAATTCTCTTTTCACTACAGTCTAAGCATAACCATTCACTGCATCTTAAACTATTGCACTGCACACAACCATTCACGGAGTGCTGAATTGGAATTACAGACATTCAGACATAACTGGCTGTTTGATATATTTACTTATCTGGGTGGAAGTAAGACTGAGGAGTCACTACTGTTAGTTTACATGAAAGTAACCAATGTGCAGACTTATGTCCTGGATTGCAAAGTTAGTGTATAACTTCTGGTTTGTCTCAGTTTGTACTTCCAATGTTTGAGTCATGTAAAGCATTTGTAGTGCTGTAATTCTACATGCATGTTTTACCTGGCCTCTAGGCTGCAAGCCTGTGTTACCTGGCTAGGGGCAATAAGTCTATCTACTATACTCTTTTGTATATGACTCTCGAAGGGGAATTCAATTATAAGATGCTGTATTTACCAAACCACAGAAACCTGTCTATTGTCTTGTCAATTAACACTTATTCCTCAAAGGGACATGAAACTTGACATTTGTTTCCTGATTCAGATAGAGCAAGTGTGTTCCAGTGGGTTGGTCCTGCATGAGAGAAGTCATGTAGTCTAGCATGGGAGGAGGTGATGGTAGAAGATGCAAGAGCAGGTCATTGTTGGATCTTAGGGGGCGGGCTGGAGTATATTTGTTGATTAGTGAGGACAGGTAGAGGGGGGGGGGGTGCAGTCTAATAGTGCTAAACTAACATACTCCAGAACAGCAACGCACACTTTTGGCCCCAGATAAACATATCCGGTAAGCCAATGAAAGTAGACAAATTGACACATTGACATTGAAAACAACTCATCTGCAGTCAATAAAGGGACAGTATACTTTAAAGTTATCTTTCCCTTAATTTGTGTCCAAGTACTTTTTTTACCAACTGCAGAGTATAAAATATACGAGAATTAGCTTTCTAAGGTTTATTTGTTTATATGAATTAGCTGATTTTGTGTTTTGAAGGCACAACCTAATAAAATAGGTTGAACTCGTAGGTATAATAAGATCTCATTACTTTATCACATTGTGTACTTATACATGCTTCTTTATCTTATATCTGTTCTCTCCAAGTATTGGTCTTTGGTTTATGGACAATGGAAAATTAACATTTTATTACCTTGGACTTCTGGTGGGCGGGCAGAGAGAGCGGTCGCAGGTAGAAGGAGCTCCGCGGACATAGACTGATAAACTCCTAAAACCTGCACCACAGTAGCCCACAAAGCTTGCCAGCCTTGACAGGTGCTTCGTTAGACCTGTTTGGACACTTTTGCAGCACGGAGCCAAAGCCAACGGCTCCCCCACCGGAACGGCACACTGTTCACAGGAGAAGTTGCGGCTGCGACGAAACAACCGCTTACTCCTCACTGCTGCTGAGATTTTAACAGATTTCAGCGGACTACTGGCCTTCTAAGCTACCAGGAGAACTGCTAATGAAAACTGAGGAGTAGCGGAGTAGGGAGACTTGAGAGCGGCATAGAGGGGAACCGCCATCTTGGAAACTTCGCGGGTAAGAGACCTGTGTGATTGTCCCAAAAGCATACTTAAAGGGCCATAATACCCAAATGTTTAAACACTTGAACGTGATGCAGAAAATATCACCTGAACATCTCTATGTAAAAAAGAAAGATATTTTACCTCAAAAGTTCCTCAGTAGCCACCTCCCATTGTAAAGGATTTCTAAGCAGCATTTTAGTGTGTTTGTCCTGGGACATCTGAAGGGACTAGCATCGTGCACTCTCATATTATTTCACCAATCAGGTAAAGGAAGCTTACTATGAAATCACATGAGAGTTAAGTCAAATCTCATGAGATCACAGTAAGAGTTCATGACCTCAGCACTGCTGATGCTGATTGGCTGCTGTTCATTTCTTCATTTTTTTTAATTTTTTTACCTGCAGCTGGGAGCAGCTGAGTATAACTTTTTACACAGAACTTACTCTGCTGAGCTGAGGAAATTGTGAGGTAAAATATCTTCCTTTTTTACATAGAGATGCTCAGGTGATATTTTCCTGTCAGCTTTTTACAGTTATACTGCATCAGTTTCAAGTGATTTAGCATATGAGTATTATGTCCCTTTAAGGGCCACAAACTGAACATTGCCGGATCTCTCTGATATGCAAATAAGCCCCAACACTGCTATCTCCTTAGATATAGGACAGACCAATTCTAATCTTAACCACCTTTCAGTGAACTGTGAGCCACGTGGCAGGTAGGCCTGCGCTGAGAGCGGAGACATTTTAGACACCTTCAACAGCCCGTTACTACTACGCACTTACAAAACAGAGGCCCTGCCACTGAGGGGTGATAGGTGGGGGCAAAGCTCAAAGGCAAGCATCCTCAGACATAGAGACTTATAATAAGCCAGCTTCATATAGACAATACGGCAGATAAAGAGAGAAGAAGGCTAGCTATGCCGCCCTTTTATACAGCTCTGAATGACATTGAGAGAAATGGACAGTTTCTGGGTATGAGATAGACCTTTCACGCTGCGCTGCACTCCCCACAATTCACACTTTCCCCGTGCACTGCACCTAAGGACACTTACAACGTAACCTACAAAGGTGCAGGCTGTCCCCTCCATTGTAGCTTCTTATTGATCAGTGCCAGCCTGCCGGATTGTGTTTTTTTTTTTTTTCAATTACTGGATTATTAAATTTCCCCTGAGCGGAAGCATAGTGCATGCAGAGGTATTACTCCAGTTTTGTGAAGACCACTGGTACAATGTCGAGCAGACAGAAACACCAAGACAAAAAAACCAAAGCTGTGGCAGAAATTCATGCTGCCGAGGTTATGGCCACAGATGCTGCGGATTAAGGGACATTGGAAACCCACCCTATAGTATCCCAAATATCAGCCCTGTTCTTGCCCAAAATAGAACAACTGCAAACGGGGATGGATGCTCTGTCATCTGAATTTAAATCATTCTCCTCAAGGCTCCAACATGTTGAACAAAGGGTGGGGGATGGAGAAATTAGACAACGTGAAAATTCCAATAAAATAACAGCTCTGGAGGCCCAAAATAAGTTGTTAACTGACAAAATTGATGACCTAGAAAACCGCTCACGGCGGAACAACCTGCGCATTGTGGGACTGCCAGAATCTGTTTTACGCACCGATCTACTGGAATTTGCAGAAAAAACCTTGCCCACTCTCTTGCAACTGCAACCTGGGGATATACCGTGTGGCTGACAGAGCCCACAGAATAGGGACCATCAATCAAGACCCAAAGACAACTAGGGGACCCCGACAAGTGATGATACGTTATCTTAATTTTAAAGATAAAATCATGATTCTGAGAGCCTATCGCCAATGTTCTCCACTGTTATTCGAAGGGAAGAAGATCCTCATCTTTCAAGATTACTCCGCTGAGATCTCTAGGAGAAGGAGGGAGTTCTCTCCCTATTGCAAATCGCTGATAGAGGCAGGACACTCTGTGTCTCTGCTGTTCCCAGCTAAGCTTAAGCTCCAGACCCAACAGGGGATAAAGTTTTTTGATGACCCTAAACACCTGCGAAAGTTCCTGAGACTTGAGCAAGAACTAGCTGACAAGGAAACCTGAAAGGGTGGAGAATGCAGCCCGAGGGACTGGTAATATGCTAAGAACATTGATGTACACCAAGGGGGAGGAGGTTTGGAAAAATGACTAATGGGGTCTCCACAATCACATGAGTCTGACTAACTGGAAGACTCTGTGGAGGGGGACATACCTCACACTCATTTTGTTATTAGTTATGGTTGCCTTTCAATTGTTATTACTGTGATAAGAATGCCTTTGGGAATATGTTTGTTCATTTGATTGTTCTGTTTTGCACCGCAAACACACCTTTTAGGTCCTAACTTCAGGGGGCAGTCATTAGAGGGGTAATAGAGGCTACCAAAAGACATGGCTGGTTAGTTGGCTCTGTCTCCTAACTCCCCCCATTGTGAAAGTCATACCTACCAAAAGAGAGGGTATCCCCTCGCCCATTACTAGAACCCGTGCTCCTCTATAGTATATTCGCTTCTCATGCTGATCCCCACTGGAAGGCGTGCGAGAGGGCCACACACTAGGACTGATAAACTCCCTTCTAACAGTATAAATTGAATATGAGGGAGAAACGCAATTAGAGGAGGAATGATCCTCCCTGACCCTAGAGAGTGGAGGTTAGCGGATACACGAAGGTAGTCCTAATTACATCACTAAAGGTAGAGGACTGACTCGAGTAACAAAGGGAAAGTCAATCCCAACATACCAATGTAAGGCAATTCTAGGGGATGAAGTGCAGCGTAGTAATGAGTGAGTTTCTAATCAGTTATTGATTTAGACGCTGAGAGATTATTACTTTAATTAAAAGAAACCAATTGGTTCTGTTTGCTGAAATCTATCTGTTAAACTGCTTGTTAATTTTTTCTTTAATGTTGCTAACTGTGTTGTTTTTACTTTTAGTTAGCTGGCATGATGCTCTCCTCCCTCCCCGGGACTCTTTGACAGAGGGAAATGTTTTTATTCTAAAACCTGGTGGTAAGATACAAACAGGACACCCAAAACACTTCACACATATCGAGTTGCCAGACTTACTTGTAGACAATTCTTTATTCTGCATCCCAACCACAAACCGAGTTACAGATGACACATAGTTTACATATTATGAGCTGGAATGTGGGAGGCATAACCTCTCCGCAAAAACGCAGATCTATCCTGCGCTATCTAAGCTCTAGAAGGGTTGACATAGCTGTGTTGGAAGAGGCGCATTTGTCGAAACTAGAGCACCAAAAATTGAAACAGGGCTGGGTGGGAGAAGTTGTGTATACCCCATACGAACTGAGGCAAGCTAGGGGTGTGGCGGTGTTATTTAGGAAAAACCTGACGTACAATATCACTAAGACCGAAATAGATCAAGAAGGGAGATTTATAATGCTCCAATTAGAGGTCCTGGGAGTCCCCTTTGCTTTGGTTGGGGTATACGGGCCACAAAGACAGAAACAACACTTCTGGAGGGGGTTACAAGCTAAGATAATGCAATTTACCACACTGCCCACTGTTGTCGGAGGAGATTTTAATATTGCTCCCCAGGTCCCTGCTGATAGATTCTATAACCCAAATAGGAAAGCCGCTACCCCTCAGAGCTTTAGAAACTCCAAAAAGGAATCCCTAATACTTCGCACCTTTAGAAAAACCCTAGGGCTACAGGATATCTGGAGAGCCAGATACCCGGAGCAGAGGGATTATACCTGCATGTCAGTAGCAAAAGACACCATGGCCAGACTTGATTACTTTCTGATATCCACAGAGTTATGCCCCAGAGTGGTAGGCGCTGAGATAGACCCAATAACAATCTCAGATCACACTCCGGTAGCAGTCAAGATTCAACTTAGTCCCAGGAGGGGGAAAACTAATAGGTGGCTGTTCCCAACATATTTATGTAAAGATCCCAACTTCTATAGACACATCTTAGGGGAATGGCTGACGTATGTAGAGACTAATCAGGCACATGTAGGTGACCCTCTACTGTTCTGGGAAACAGCTAAGGCCGTCTTAAGGGGGGTCATTTCCGCTTATGCTGCAAACATTAAAAAAAAGAGCAAAGCACAATCAGAGCTTCTACTACCGCAGATTTTAAATGCTAGGAATAAGTATCTCAGAAACCCCAACAACATTAACAGACTCAAATACAAAGACATCAAGCACACAAGAGATGACTATTTACTCCAACAAACTAATAAGACTTACGCTAAAATGCAGGCCAGGTACTGTAGGTTTGGGGGCAAGATGGGAAAACTGTTAGCGAGAATGATGAAATTGTCGACAAAAAGAAACCCTATACTGGCTATTAAGCAGGGCAACGTAGTTTTGAATAAGGAGGAGGACATCCAAAGGGCGTTTACTGACATCTACAAAGACCTCTACTCACCACAGGAAGTACTGCCAAGCGATATAGACAGATTCTGGGAACAGTTACAGATACCGATGGTTGACCGTACCCAACTTGACAGACTTAACAGCCCCATTGCCTTGAATGAGATTCTGGCCACAATTAAAGATTTAGCATTAGAGAAAACTCCAGGGCCAGATGGCCTGCCGGCGGAGTTCTACAAGATAATGGGAACTGATATAAGTCCGACCCTGATGCAGTTGTTCAATGGTCTCCTCAGCGGTGAGGTTAGGCCCTCTCCCAGATTTGCCGAAGCTAATATTAGTATTATTCCAAATAAGGGTAGAGACCCCCTTTTAACACAGTCATACCGCCCCATTTCCCTACTTAACCAGGACTACAAGATCCTAACAAAACTCCTTGCAAACAGACTAGCTGATATTCTCCCAATATTAGTACACGGGGACCAGACGGGTTTTGTTAAGGAGAGATCCTCGGTACTTAACATTCGAAGGGTCCAAACAATTATTCAACATTACTGGAACATAGCACAACACAACCCGAGCATAGCGACACACGACGAGGCAGCCCTGCTATTCTTAGACGCTGAAAAAGCCTTTGACAAGGTTTTGTGGGAGCATCTATATACCACCATGAATAAAATGGGCATTGAAGGTGCATTTGTTAGGGCAGTTGAGAATCTTTATAGAGACCCGCAGGCGTCTCTCCTACTTAATGGCACACCTACCAGACCTTTTACACTCCACAGAGGCACTAGACAGGGCTGCCCTCTCTCCCCACTCCTTTTCGATTTGGCAATAGAGCCCCTGGCAATAAAGATTAGGCAGACAATGCAAGGGATGTGCATAGGCGAATCGACTCTACATGTCTCGCTGTTTGCTGATGACATGTTGTTATATGTACAGGACCCCCAAAAGAATATTCCAAAACTGATGGTACTAATTGATAAATTTAGCCTAGTCTCTGGATACAAAGTCAATACCGACAAAACTGAACTACTCTGGTTACTGTCGAAAGGCAAAAAACAAATTCCCGGATATGACTTTAGAATAGTGGAGGGTAAATTTAAATATTTAGGCATTACACTGCATACGGACCCGCGTAGATGGTACTCCATTAACTATGGTCCCTTACTTAAAAAATTAGATAGCTTGATTGGGGGGTGGACCCTGTAGCACTTATCCTTATAGGGAAGGGTAGGACTTATAAAGATGATCTACTTCCCTAAGCTGCTTTATTTTTTCCAGACTTTGCCAGCAATACTGCGAAAATCATACTTTAATCACATTAAGGGGAGGGTGCTTAACTTTATTTGGAATAACAAGAAACACAGGATCAGTTATCTCAAGCTTACTGCCCCGAGAGAGATGGGGGGATTAGCACTACCTAACTTTGAATTGTACAACTGGGCGGCCCAAACTTAAATTTGTTATTGACTGGATGACGGGACAGGGAAAGTTTTCTGACCCCAGGCTGGAAAGTGAACTGACTAAACCATGGGCTTTAGAGATGATCCCACACATGACTCAAACCCAAGCGACTAAACACTTAAAAGACATGGAGCTCCTAAGCCAACCCGCGAGAGCTTGGAGACAGTTTTGCAAGAAGCTGGGGGACGACCATAGACTGACCACGTATGTGCCATGGTGTGGCAATCCTGAGTTCCCTGCAGGCATATCGACTAAAGCTTTCCTTCAATGGAAAAGTCAGGAACTTCGTACAGTAGGTCAAACAATGATGAAGGAGGAGAACTTATGCAGACTTTCGAGGCCTTAAGAACAACGTTCGACTTGCCCAGGACTCACCACTATGCCTATTTGCAGGCCAGGCATTACTTTGACGCACTGCGTAAGGAAGGGAACAACAAAGATCAAACAGCTATAATACAAAGTATAGAATTAGCTCAACATGGCATCACATCTATAGCACCACTGTACACAAAGATGAACAGACTAGCGGGGACTGCCTGCATAGATAAGATAGCCTCCATTTGGAGTGATAAACTTGCGAAAGCCGTGACAACGGAAGAAGTTGAGAAAAGCATAAGTAGAGTCAAATTGGCAACTCTCTCCTCAGAGGTGAGAGAATCCCACTTTAAGTTAATACACGATAGCTATGTCACCCCTGGAAAGTTTTAGAGATGCAAGGTGGACAGAGACAGTAAGTGTCCTAGATGTGGTATGATAGACGCCGACATAGAACACATGGTGTGGAATTGTCCTAAATTAGTCAGATTCTGGAAGATGACAGCACACTGGGTAAAGACAAAAGTTCAGTGTCCCTGTGGTGATTGGACATTTCAGAATGTGGTGTTCCTTGACTTCTTAGGTCTACCCAAACATATTTAGCTGCTTATTTCTAATATAGTGTTGATGGCGAGATATCTGATTTTTCAAAATTGGCTCAATCGAAACCCACCCACTGTTACACAACTAAAGCAGATATTGTTAAAACAACTATTCATTGAGCAAGCAGATGGATTGGGAGACATGAATGCTAGAGTTTGGTCCTTCTTTAACAAATGGGGACCCTTTATTCACACACTGCCAGACACTTCACGCACTATAATCATCGCACCATTCAGGAACACAGAATACATCTTGGAGGCAACACTGCGGGGAGACTGGTAGACTAAATCGGTGGAGTTCCCGGGGGAGGGGGTAGGGGAGAGAGAGGAGGTTGTTCGAGAGTAAACCATGCCAGTAGAGGGTTAGGAGGTTGATATTGTTTATATTTAAGGTTAAAAGAAAATTGTGCACAATGGAGTTTTTTGTTTATTTCTTTTTCTCTTTTCAAGATTCAGGCTACAGAAATGACACGAAACCTGTTCTATAATTGACGGTATCATTTGACTTGTAATGATGTACTACTTGAATACTATCGAATGTAACTATTTCCATCTGTTTGTTGCACATGAAAAATAAAGATATTTAAAACATTTTATTACCTTATCTCTTCTATACTCCACTGGTTGTGTAATTTCTTGTGCTGGCTGTGTTTACACAGATTATCTATAGTTTAAAGGGACACTGAACCCAAATTTTTTCTTTTGTGATTCAGATAGAGCATGCAATTTTAAGCAACTTTCTAATTGACTCCTATTATCAAATTGTCTTCATTCTCTTGGTATCTTTATTTGAAATGCAAGAATGTAAGTTTAGATGCCGGCCCATTTTTGGTGAACAAACTGGATTGTTCTTGCCGTTTGGTGGATAAATTCACCCACCAATAAACAAGTGCTTTCCATGGTTCTGAACCAAAAAAAATAGCTTAGATGATATTTTTTCAAATAAATAAAGCAAGAGAACAAAGAAAAATTTATAATAGGTGTAAATTAGAAAGTTGCTTAAAATTGCATGCTCTATCTGAATCACAAAAGAAAAAAATTTGGGTTCAGTGTCCCTTTAAAGCAGAAACTTTCAGAATAGGTGGGGATTAAATCAACTATTTCAATTTAATACACTCCAGCAGGTAAAGTGGATAATTGGGAGCAAATAAAAGGGGATAATTTTTTTAGCAAACTCAAATTATAGATTGTGATAAACCCCTAAGTTTGAAGAAGTAGAAGGCCAGGTAAAACACTTTTGAGATCTGCTTTGTGCCCCCCAGAACAGGCCCACTTTACTTGCAAAAATGTTTTTAAATTTACATTCTCTTGGTATCTTTTGTTAAAAAGCATGTAAGTTACGATTACGAGCATGCACATGTATGGAGCACTAAAAGCAGCAGTAATACAATAATACTTTTAACAATGTTAAACATTTGCAAGAGCGCTAGAAGTCAGAGTTATGACACCAGTAATGTAAGTAAAGTGGACCTGTTCTGGACGGGTACAAAGCAGATCTCAAAGGTGTTTTACCTGGCCTTCTACTTCTTCAAACTTAGGGGTTGATCACAATCTATAATTTGATAATTATTAGCATGTTAATGATTGTAGATGAGTTGTTTTCAATGTCAATGTGATCACAATCAGCCCTATACATTGTTTATCAGCAGCAAGTTATTATCATTTCAGTGAAAAATAGCCCTATACTTAAAAGGACACTTAAGTCTAAATTAAACTTTCAATATTCAGGTAGAGCATGCAATTTTAAACAACTTTCCAATTTACTTCCATTAACAAAATGTGCACAATCTTATTATATTTACACTTTTTGAGTCACCAGCTCCTACTGAGCATGTGCAAGAATTCACAGAATAAACATATATGCATTTGTGATTGGCTGATGGCTGTCACATGGTATGTGTATGCATTTGTGATTGGCTGATGGCTGTCACATGGTACAGGGGGAGTGAAAATAGACATAACTCTTAAAAATTGTCAGAAAGAAATCTACTACTCATTTGAAGTTCAGACTAAATGCTATTGCTTTGTCCTGTTATCTTGCATTTGTTGAATATGCAAATCAACTGTATTTAGTGGCCCTTTAACATGTCCCAGACATGTTTTCTTTTATCCAAATTCTCAATATTAAAGACACATTTACAGAGCTATTTTTAATTTACCAATTTCTAGACATGGAAATTCGGATGCTTTGTTAGAATGTGGAAGACGGTGGTCGCTTGTGGCATTCAGATCTTTTCGGAGCCGGGTTTCTTCTTGTGAAAGTGCAACACACTAAGATTTGTATTTGCACAGATCTTAGTGTGTTGCACTTTGACAAGAAGGAGTCTGTCACCAAACAGAGCCGAACACCACAAGCGGCTCCCTTCTTCCACATTCAGATGCTAACGAAGCATCCGACTGTCCATGTCTGCCATATTTCATAGCTAAAATGACTTGATAAACACCCCAGATCACACTTTTTTTTTTACTTATTACTGAGTCCCCCAAAACATTTTTGAATGTAACATTGGTTTTACACATGTGCAAACACACACTGAAATTGCTCCTGCTATATTGGATGATATTGGGAATAAATACCACTAAAAGATACAAATGCTATCCGTTCAAAAAAATAAAAAAATAATAATAAAAAAGCACTTTTACACTAATACAAATTAGTAAGATTAATAACCCAACAAACACTAATGTCCACTATACCGATAATGATTATGTCCCTGTTCAAGTAAAACTTTTAACAAAAACATGCACACATATATATGCACAACAGGTTACTTGTACAGGGGCATAACTACCATCGGTGAAGCAGGTGCTGTGGCACCAGAGCCCAAGTGCTGGGGGGCCCATAGCAGCCTATCTATAAATAGACATGTGCAGAATGTGTACCATCTCAATACAGGGAAGCCTTTTATTAGTGCAGGTTGCAGGTACATTCTTATTTATCTATCTATTTATCTATCTATCTATCTATCTATCTATCTAGCTACCCATCTGTCTGTTTGTCTGCCCACCAGTCTGTCTGTTTGACCACCCGGCCGTCTATCTATCTATCTATCTATCTATCATCTATCTATCTGTCTATCCACCCATCTGTCTGTTTGTCTGCCCACCAGTCTCTCTGTCCTCCTGCCTATCTATCTGTTCGACCACCTGCCGTCTATCTATCTATCTATCTATCTATCTATCTATCTATCTATATTACTATTGCTTGCTACGGAGTTGCAACATGTTTTTTGCACCAGGGGCCTCTGTTGAGTAGGCCCACTACTGTTGTGCATGTCACTTATTAGCATCATTAAACACTATTGAAAGGGAAAATCAACATACAGTCCATTCAATCTGTGATATGATCAATAAACACACAATATAACCATTTTGTTTGTCCTTAACCTTTTAACGCCGTTAGGACGTTGTATTCAGTCTGAATTTTTCTGGGCTTTAGCGCAGAAGGAAGGAATAAAATGTTCTAACCGCTTGGCTTTCCTGATGCCACTGGTGCTTCCCTGATGGGATCCAAGTCTGTAGGGCGTGCCTAGCATCATATGGACACCCCCCTGACGTGATCCCATCATTGAAATCTTGTGATCACGTGCACGATCGCAAGATTTTAATTTGTTTACATCGGAACAGTTTGACAAATTTAGTTAAAATAATGTTAGAAAGGCTATTATACATGCTAAAGTGGGAAACACAATATTTACACCTAAAGTAGGAAATGACTACTGCCGATATTTCCCAACACAAGAAAAACACAAATGATATTACTACTAACACAAGAAAAACACAAGTGAGATTACTACTAACACAAGAAAAACACAAGTGAGATAACTACTAACACAAGAAAAACCCAATTGAGATTACTACTAACACAAGAAAAGCACAAGTGAGATTACTACTAACACAAGAAAAGCACAAGTGAGATTACTACTAACACAAGAAAAACCCAAGTGAGATAACTACTAACACAAGAAAAACCCAATTGAGATTACTACTAACACAAGAAAAGCACAAGTGAGATTACTACTAACACAAGAAAAACCCAATTGAGATTACTACTAAAACAAGAAAAACCCAAGTGAGATAACTACTAACACAAGAAAAACCCAATTGAGATTACTACTAACACAAGAAAAACACATGTGAGATTACTACTAACACAAGAAAAGCACAAGTGAGATTACTACTAACACAAGAAAAACACACATGAGATTACTACTAACACAAGAAAAGCACAAGAAAGATTACTACTAACACAAGAAAAACCCAATTGAGATTACTACTAACACAAGAAAAGCACAAGTGAGATTACTACTAACACAAGAAAAACCCAATTGAGATTACTACTAAAACAAGAAAAACCCAATTGAGATTACTACTAAAACAAGAAAAACACACCTGAAATTACTACTAGCACAAGAAAAGCACAAGTGAGATTACTACTAACACAAGAAAAACCCAATTGAGATTACTACTAACACAAGAAAAACCCAATTGAGATTACTACTAAAACAAGAAAAACAGAAGTGAGATTACTACTAACACAAGAAAAGCACAAGTGAGATTACTACTAACACAAGAAAAACCCAATTGAGATTACTACTAACACAAAAAAACACAAGCGAGATAACTACTAACACAAGAAAAGCACAAGTGAGATTACTACTAACACAAGAAAAACCCAATTGAGATAACTACTAACACAAGAAAAACACAATTGAGATAGCTACTAACACAAGAAAAACACAAGTGAGATTACTACTAACACAAGAAAACCCCAATTGAGATTACTACTAGCACAAGAAAAACACAAGTGAGATTACTACTAACACAAGAAAAGCACAAGTGAGATTACTACTAACACAAGAGAAACACACGTGAGATTACTACTAACACAAGAAAAGCACAAGTGAGATCCCAATTGAGATTACTACTAACACAAGAAAAGCACAAGTGAGATTACTACTAACACAAGAAAAGCACAAGTGAGATTACTACTAACACAAAAAAACACAAGCGAGATAACTACTAACACAAGAAAAGCACATGTGAGATTACTACTAACACAAGAAAACCCCAATTGAGATGACTACTAACACAAGAAAAGCATAAGTGAGATTACTACTAACACAAGAAAAATACAAGTGAGATTACTACTAACACGATTACTACTAACACAAGAAAAGCACAAGTGAGATTACTACTAACACAAGAAAAACCCAATTGAGATAACTACTAACACAAGAAAAGCACAAGTAAGATTACTACTAACACAAGAAAAGCACCAGTAAAATTACTACTAACACAAGAAAAGCACAAGTAAGATTACTACTAATACAGGAAAAACACAAGTGAGATTACTACTAACACAAGAAAAGCACAAGTGAAATTACTACTAACACGAGAAACACACGTGAGATTACTACTAACACAAGAAAAGCACAAGTGAGATTACTACTAACACAAGAAAAACCCAATTGAGATTACTACTAACACAAGAAAAGCACAAGTGAGATTACTACTAACACAAGAAAAGCACAAGTGAGATTACTACTAACACAAAAAAACACAAGCGAGATAACTACTAACACAAGAAAAGCACAAGTGAGATTACTACTAACACAAGAAAAACCCAATTGAGATAACTACTAGCACAAGAAAAACACAATTGAGATAGCTACTGACACAAAAAAAACACAAGTGAGATTACTACTAACACAAGAAAACCCCAATTGAGATTACTACTAGCACAAGAAAAACACAAGTGAGATTACTACTAACACAAGAAAAGCACAAGTGAGATTACTACTAACACAAGGAAACCCCAATTGAGATTACTACTAGCACAAGAAAAACACAAGTGAGATTACTACTAACCCAGAAAAACCCAATTGAGATTAATAGTAACACAAGAAAAATACAAGCGAGATTACTACTAACACAAGAAAAGCACAAGTGAGATTACTACTAACACAAGAAAAGCACAAGTGAGATTACTACTAACACAAGAAAAATACAAGTGAGATTACTACTAACACAAGAAAAGCACAAGTGAGATTACTACTAACACAAGAAAAGCACAAGTGAAATTACTACTAGCATAGGAAAAACAGAAGTGAGATTACTACTAACACAAGAAAAGCACATGTGAGATTACTACTAACACAAGAAAACCCCAATTGAGATTACTACTAACACAAGAAAAGCATAACTCAGATTACTACTAACACAAGAAAAATACAAGTGAGATTACTACTAACACAAGAAAAGCACAAGTGAGATTACTACTAACACAAGAAAACCCAATTGAGATAACTACTAACACAAGAAAAGCACAAGTAAGATTACTACTAACACAAGAAAAGCACCAGTAAAATTACTACTAACACAAGAAAAGCACAAGTAAGATTACTACTAACACAGGAAAAACACAAGTGAGATTACTACTAACACAAGAAAAGCACAAGTTAAATTACTACTAACACAAGAAAAGCACAAGTAAGATTACTACTAAGACAAGAAAAACCCAATTGAGATAACTACTAACACAAGAAAAGCACAAGTAAGATTACTACTAACACAGGAAAAGCACAAGTGAGATTACTACTAACACAGGAAAAGCACAAGTGAGATTACTACTAACACAAGAAAAGCACAAGTGAAATTACTACTAACACAAGAAAAACACAGCTGAGATGCACTGCAATATTACACCTATCTACCTTCATTACACACATTCACACCTAAATGACTGTTGATTCTGATCAGCCCCAAGGGCTGGAAAAGGCCAGTAACAATTAATAATCGTTAAAACCTGGTCTGTCTACAGCCTTCGAGGATAAAGCTTCAACTACTTTAAAACAAGCGGGTCCAACCTTTTCATCGAGGGGCCACATAGACATTTAGTTTACTTGGACAGCTTGTAAACGTGTCTTAGAAAGACTATTAGCTGAAGAACTGGTAAGCACTACCACTATCTACATAAATATTGTATTACTGGCAACCAAAGTGGGTAATGTCACTAATATGAATCAGTATTTGTGTGTGTGTTTCTGGCATCCAAATGAGTACATTTAATGACCTACCTTAGTGGCACAAAGTGGTTAAAGGGACAGTAAAGTCAAAATTAAACTTTCATGATTCAGGTAGAGCATGTCATTTTAAACAACTTTCAATTTTACTTCTATTAAATGTACTTTGTTCTCTTGATATCTTTTGTGAAGAGTAAAGCTGGGTAGGCTGATAGAATCTCAAGAGCGTGCACATGTCTATAGTAGTCTATGGCAGAAGTGTTTGTATCTATATATAACATTGCTATGAAAATTTTGCAAACTCTACTGCCCAATAGCTAGAAAAACTTTCTGAGCTCACTTAGGCCCCAATATTCAAAATATGTGTCTCCCATTGGAAATATTGGGGATTGCAGCTTCTGCTCATTTCTGCCGATATCGCCAATTTCCAGCAGTTTCAGTGGGCGGATGGGGCGGGGGCATATTTGAAGTGTTCCTATACAGCATAGAAAGTGTGCTTACTGGAACCAAAAATGGTTTCTGTGTAGAGACACTTCAAATAATGCCTGTGTAACCTGTCACTAAACCTAGACTATCTGCCTCACACTGTAAAGTTACACCACTGAAAAAGTGGTGAGGTAAACATGGCTGAAACCCTACACATAACCTAAACTTCAGAGACTGGAATAAATCGCACTACTGGCGATGTATCCCAATCAAAATGCAGTATACTTTTTCTGAAGTTTGAATGCGTGGTACCCCCTTTATATAGGGGTACCCTTGCATTCCCCCTTGCATTCCTATCCGCTGATTTTTAAAACCAAATTCAAATCAGCCAATAGGAATGCAAGGGTACCCCTATATAAAGGTGGTACCTTGCATTCAAACTTCACGGTGGTGACCACATGAAGAGGACATCGGGGATGGAAGATCCAAAGATAAGAACATAAGAAGCTAAGAATAAGCAGAATACAAGCAGAGCAGGGAACAGCGATGAAAGGAAGGCACAGAGCAAAGGGTCAGCCAACCCCTCAATGCAAGTAAATGAAGAAAAGTTCACTCCAGCCCAGCAAATGCAGTAAAACAGACCTTTATTACTTCATGGTCCCAAATACAAAAGCAAACTAGAAAATAGTTTTTTTTTTTTTTTCAAAGCAATGCCGTTTCAAATGCCCTTATCAGGGCAACCTTTTTGTTTTAGGATAGGGATTTTTTTAGGGTTGTTTTTTTTAGTTTTGTTTTTTAAATGTAAAAGAGCTAAATCACTTTAGGGCAATACCCTACAAAATCCCCTAATCAGGCCAATTGTTAGTTAAGGTTTTTTAAGAGGTTTTTTTTTAAGAGGAATTTAGTTTTAGCATAGGAATAATTGTTGTTTTTTTATTTTTGGTAGTGTTTTTTTTTGGTATATTTATTAGGCTCGGTGCTATATATTATAAAGGGATCCTTTACTTTACATTGCCAATGTCAGTGGCGATGCTGGTAGAATATATCGCCAGCATTGCCACCCATTGAGATGTATTGTAAAAAGCCTCTCTGCAATGCTGCCTGTTAACAATGATGTTGGCAACCTGGAATATTTTGCTGGCTTGCTCGACATTGCGGCAGATCTCATTGGAATATATTGCAGCATCACAGGACTTTCAATCATCAGAGCAATAAGATTTATCTTTAATGAATGATACCAAGATAAATAAGCAGAATTGGTAAAAAGAAGTAAATTGCATGCTCTATCAAGTTCATTTAAGTTTAATTTTGACTTTACTGTCCCTTTAAATAACAGAGTTGTGTATGTTACTGGAAGGCATAGAACGAAAAATCACCACAATGTGTTGCTTGTTCAAAGAGGTTAAAGCATTGCTTTGTGCATATTGTAAGCAGCCAAGGGGGTAACATAATTGTGTCTTGCTGGTGGAAGTCAGCACTTAAAAAACACAGCTATATGTATGTTACTCATAGTCATTAAAATTATCACATGTCTATGATTCTAAAAATGTATGTGATGGGGAAGGGAGCAGGACCTAGGCCAAGTTTGACTGAAGTCTAGGCTGAAGTTTTAGGGAAGGTCCACTGAATGAACTCTATGGCCCCTAGTTATCAAGAAATCGACCTCAAATACGCTGGAAATCTGCAGCATATTTGTGGCGAGGCTGATTCGCCTTAGTTATCAAGCCCTAGATACCGGCAAAAGTAGAATTTTGTGACGTAATCTTCGATCCGCCGGACTCAGTCCGACACAGATCGATTCTTACGTCACTCCAGATGTTCCGCACACAAGTTCGGCACAATCTGACTACTTTTGCTAGTTATCAAAAAACTAGCAGGTACACTCGGCACTTTTCCGGCCCAGCGTACCTGGTTTTCAAACCGCCGCCCTGGAGGCGGTGGATCCCATAGGAATCAATGGGAGTCTGACCATAGCGAAAGTTCATGTTCGCTGCTGCCAGACATCCCATTGATTCCTATGGGAGCTGTCTACACCTAACACCCTAACATGTACCCCGAGTCTAAACACCCCTAATCTGTCCCCCCTACATCGCTGCAACTAAATAAAGTTATTACCCCCTAAACCGCCGCTCACGGAGCCCACCGCCACTATAATACTGTAAATATGTTAACCCCTAAACCGCCGCTCCCGGAGCTCACCGCCACTATAATAAATATGTTAACCCCTAAACCGCCGCTCCCGGACCCAGCTGCCACCTACATTATACCTATTAACCCCTATCCTGCCCCCCCTATACCGTCGCCACCTACAATAAAGTTATTAACCCCTATCCTGCAGATCCCGGACCTCGCCGCAACTAAATAAATAGTTTAACCCCTAAACCGCCGCTTCTGGACTACGCCGCAACCTATATTAAATTTATTAAACCCTAATCTGCCCCCCCTACACCTTCGCCACCTATAATAAATTTATTAACCCCTATCCTGCCCCCCCTACACCGTCGCCACCTATAATAAATTTATTAACCCCTATCCTGCCCCCCCTACACCGCCGCCACTGTAATAAAATGATTAACCCCTAAAGCTAAGTCTAACACTAACCCTAACACCCCCCTAACTTAAATATTAATTAAATAAGGATTTACAGGTAATTTTGTATTTCTTTTAGCTAGGTAGTTATTAAATAGTTAATAACTATTTAATAACTATTCTAACTAGCTAAAATAAATACAAAGTTACCTGTAAAATAAATATAAATCCTAAAATAGCTACAATGTAATTATTAATTATATTGTAGCTATCTTAGGGTTTATTTTACAGGTAAGTATTTAGTTTTAAATAGGAATAATTTATTAAGTATAGTGTAGTGTTAGGTGTAATTGTAACTTAGGTTAGTTTTTATTTTACAGGTAAATTTCTCTTTATTTTAGCTAGGTAGCTATTAAATAGTTAATAACTATTTAATAGCTATTGTACCTAGTTAAAATAAATTGAAAGATGCCTGTAAAATAAAAATAAATCCTAAAATAGCTACAATATAATTATTATTTATATTGTAGCTATATTAGGGTTTATTTTAAAGGTAAGTATTTAGTTTTAAATAGGATTAATTTAGTTAATAAGAGAAATATTATTTAGATTTATTTAATTAATATTTAAGTTAGGGGGGTGTTAGGGTTAGTGTTATACTTAGGTTTAGGGGTTAATAATTTTATTACAGTGGCGGCGGTGTAGGGGGGAAGGATAGGGGTTAATAAATGTATTATAGGTGGTGACGGTGTAGGGGAGGCAGATTAGGGGTTAATAAGTTTAATATAGGTTGCGGCGGGGTCCGGGAGCGGCGGTTTAGGGGTTAAACTATTTAGTTGCGGCGAGGTCCGGGATCGGCAGGATAGGGGTTAATAACTTTATTATAGGTGGCGCCGGTATAGGGGGGGCAGGATAGGGGTTACTAGGTATAATGTAGGTGGTGGCGGTGTCCGGGAGCAGTGGTTTAGGGGTTAATACATTTATAAGAGTTGCGTGGGGGTCTAGGAGCGGTGGTTTAGGGGTTAATAACTTTATTGAGTTGCGGGGGGCTCCGGGGGCGCCGGTATAGGGGGTAGAACAGTGTAGTTAGTGTGGGTGCTTAGTGACAGGGGTATCAATAAAGCTGTCAAAAAGCCGAAGAGCAGCGAGATCGGATGAGTGATAACTCTCACAGTCCGCTGCTCATCGCCCCGTAATTGGTGCACGGCTTTTTGACAGCTTTATTGATAACTTAGGCGAAATTTTGCAGGTCCGCGGCGGCGAAGGTAGGCGAGCTTAGGCAGGCGTATTGGACCGGCGAAGGCAGGTAAAGTAGACGGCTTGATAACTACCCCCCATTGTCTAAAAACTTCTGGACTTTTTACAACTTAGTGCAACACTCTGCAATGTTGTCCCTTTAAATTCATCCACCATTTCCAAATACGTTACAACAAGAATCTGCTGCTATTTTTCCAGTCTAGGTATTACCTTCCCTCTCAAACTCTATTCACTCCGTCATCTAATGTTGTTAGAACTATACGAAATTGACAAAAGAAAAGTAGGAGCACTGAGTAAAGAACAGGTAAAAAATACTTTATTGGAAAATATGTATTAACACAGGGTCCAGTGACTTCCGGGGTTAAAGCTGAGCAGATTTAAGGAAAAGAAATGCTGGCTGACATGTTTCAGCTAAAACGCCATAATCCAAGCCACATGTAAAACATTTTACATTGTATCCAATTAAAACCATTTCCCTATGTTCTCATTGGTCAAGAGGTACACACCTTCCATTCATATGACCTATCGGGAGGCTGATAGTGTGTAAAGTCCCTCCCTGACTAAGCTGTTCAATTCAGAACATTAGAAATGTGACAGTATCAATTATTACCTATGTAAAAGCTCACTTCTACCCTCACCCCCATACTCACACACATTTTCAACCTCTCCCTCAGCACTAGTATATTTCCCTCATCTCTAAAACATGCACTGGTCACACCTATCCTCAAAAAAACCTTCCTTCGATCCAACCTCCCCATCCAACTACCGCCCTATTTCCCTACTCCCTCTTGCCTCAAAGCTCCTTCGAAAAGCTAGTATACGCACGTCTATCCCATTTCCTTACACTAAACTCTCCTCTTGACCCACTACAATCTGGATTTCGTCCCCATCACTCTACAGAGACAGCAATTGTCAAGGTTACCAATGACCTACTTACAGCAAAATCCAAAGGCCACTTCTCTCTGCATATCCTCCTTGACCTGTCTGCAGCGTTTGACACTGTTGACCACCCTCTTCTGCTCCAAACCCTCCAATCCTTTGGCATCTGCGACACAGCTCTCTTGTGGTTCTCTTCCTATCTGACTAACCGTACATTTAGTGTAGCCTTATCCGGAGCATCCTCTAGCCCATTACCACTTTCTGTTGGGGTACCTCATGGCTCTGTCCTCGGTCCACTTCTCTTTTCAATCTACACGTGATCATTAGGTTCCTTAATAAAGTCCCATGGTTTCAATATAATTTGTATGCCGATGGCACCCAAATCTACCTCTCTGCACCAGACCTACCTCCTTCCTTACTAACACGTGTCACTAACTGTCTTTCTCATATCTCATCTTGGATGTCCTCTCACTACCTTAAAGGGTCAGTAAACCTTAAAAAAAATGTTATATAATTCTGCACATAGTGCAAAATTATATAACATTACATTAGCCAAACGTTTTAAATCATAATATTGCCTTTTTATTTTTAAAAAATATCGCCGTTTTACAGACCCGCTCTCTGGGCTCTGCTGAGCGGGTCTGTTGTTTTTACTGAGCACATCGGGCCAGCTGTATAGTCACAGCCCGGCCCGACCGCGCCATTAGACACAATGCAGCTCGCTCCTGCTCTGTCTGACAGCGGGAGCGAGCTGCATTGTGTCTAATGGCGCGGTCGGGCCGGGCTGTGACTATACAGCTGGCCCGATGCGCTCAGTAAAAACAACAGACCCGCTCAGCAGAGCCCAGAGAGCAGGTCTGTAAAACTGCGATATTTTTTAAAAATAAAAAGGCAATATTATGATTTAAAACGTTTGGCTAATGTAATGTTATATAATTTTGCACTATGTGCAGAATTATATAACATTTTTTTTAAGGTTTACTGTCCCTTTAAGCTAAATCTCTCCAAATCTGAACTCCTTATTTTTCCCCTTCTTCCAATGTCTCCATCCCCAAAATGTCTATAACTGTTGATAATTTCATCATTACTCCTACCCCGCATGCCCGATGTCTTAGGGTCACACTTGACTCAGATCTTTCCTTCTTTCCTTACATTCAGTCCTTGGCTAAAGCCTGCCGCTTCCACCTTAAAAACATCTCTAAAATTAGACATTTCCTTACACAAGATACAACTAAGATTTTAATCCACTCTCTCATCCTTTCTCGCCTCGACTACTGCAACTCCGTCCTCTCTGGTTTACCTAGCTGCCGCATAGCTCCTTTACAATCCATTATGAATGCCTCTGCCAGGCTCATCTTCCTTACTCGTCACTCTTCATCTGCTGCACCTCTCTGCCAATACCTTCACTGGCTTCCTCTTGCCTCTAGGATTAAACACAATATCCTCACTCTGACATCCCCCCTACATTTCAGAATTTGTCTCCAGATACTCTCTCTCCCGTCCCCTTCGATCAGCTCAGGATCTCCTCCTCTCCTCACATTCCCATTTACAGGACTGGCCCTCATCTTGTGGAACTCCCTGCCTCGCTCCACAAGACTCTCCCCTAGTTTTAACAGCTTCAAGCGCTCCCTAAAAACTCTACTATTCAACATATGCAACATAGTGAGGAGACATTTTCCACTTCTATTAGCTGATGATGGGCTGCAGAATACGGTGATGAATAGAATAAAGTTTGCTTATAAGATGGGGTAGAACAGTGGGTAATATGGTAGCTCCCACAAGATTGAAAACTAAAATTGGGGACACTTCCTCTTCGCTTAGATTAAATGGGATGTACCATTGTAACTATTTGACGTGTGTAGCATGTGCTAAGGCACAACTAGGTGATGGTTTTAATTCCCTGGCTACAGGTGAAAGGTTCCTGTTCAAGTTCTGTTTGAACTGTCGTTCAACGTACATAGTCTATGTGATCTCCTGTACCCAGTGCGGACTTCAGTATGTAGGTCTTAGCACAAGGGAAGCATGGGTCAGAATCAAGGAACATCTTGCTGACATAAGGTCTGGCACCCTTACTACACCATTGATTAAACACTTCTCTCAATTCCACAACAGAGATGTAAGCAATTTTAAGTGGAATATCATTGAGAGAGTTCTCCCTGTAAAACAGGTGGAAAACAGGGCCAGAAGGTTGGCAGAGAGAGAGGTGTTCTGGATATTCAAATTAAAAACTAGGATACCGGGAGGCCTAAACTCTGAATTTGACCTTATTAATTTTTGGTGATAATATGCTTCTGTTAAATTGTTTTTTTCCTTACAATTTTTGATAATGTCACCAATTTCTATAAGGTCCCTAACTATTTGCAACCGTAGGAGTACATTCGGTCTGTATCCTATAGATATGCATTTTTCCAACTGTGTGTTAGGGGTTTAGAATAATTTGCAATGTAAATAATAAGAGGTATAAATAAAGATTCCAACTATATATATATATACTGCCCAGAAATGAGGGACAAGACACTCCTCTGTCATTGTCCACTATGGTGAGAAATACTTACCTTTATACAGTATTACCCCCTTTACGCAGTTTAATAACTTTAATAACTATATCCACATTTAGTTCAGCTTCAAGTAACGTATAGTCCTTATCTAAGAACTTTTTGTATACAATAGGAAAACTTTTGTGAAGTAGATCCCTAGGACATAGCTCCTTAGCACATCTATGCAGATGTAGCAACCAGTACACTGCACATTCATGATAGGCTCTAATTAGCTAGGTTAGCGTATCAAACTAAGTATGCATTTATAAATATGAGGCAGTTAACATACGGTTAAATACCGTTTAGGTTGCTATCATCTTGCTGCTATTATTAATATTAAAAGCAGCAAATAGTGAGCTTTTACATAGGTAATAATTGATACTGTCACATTTCTAGTGTTCTGAATTGAACAGCGTAGTCAGGGAGGGGCTTTACACACTATCAGCCTCCCGATAGGTCTGACGAATGGAAGGTGTGTACCTCTTGACCAATGGGAACATAGGGAAATGTTTTTAATTGGATACAATGTAAAATGTTTTACATGTTGCTTGGAGTATGGCGTTTCAGCCAAAACATGTCAGCCAGCATTTCTTTTCCTTAAATCTGCTCAGTTTTAACCCCGGGGGTCACTGGACCCTGTTTTAATACATATTTTCCAATAAAGTATTTTTTATCTTTACTCGGTGCTTCTACTTTTCTTTTGTAAATTTAAAATTGGGGCCACACAGAGAGCACAATTATCAACAGGCACCTGCAGGGGGGTCGGACTGTATTCGACAGTTTCACTCAAGAACCTTGGAGAAATCAGGCAAGTGTTGCTAACAAACTGGGGAGTAACGAACGACAAGAGAGGCGGAACTAATCACGGATACAAGTGCAGGTGGAGACTTGAAGTGATTCGGGAAGGGAGCCTAACTAAGTCGTCACCCAGTTTCAAAAGGACCTGATGGATGTAAGTACATCCGGAAGGCTGCTGTTTTCTTTCTTACTGCAATAATGTGCACGTATGGATCATTGCACTAATCACTTTGGGGAAGTGTGTTTCTGCATATATGTGAATTTTCTGTCTGTGACGATTGCTCATATTAATATTGAATGTTATATTCTACAGTGTGATGCTTTGCAAGGATATATATTTAGTCTAAAAGTAAGATTTCAATCCTTGTAATATGGACTTGGGATTAGTGGAAGCTTTACCCCACACCTTTTGAACTTGTTAGAACTATAGGCATGATGATTGATGTGCAGTCTAATATTAAAACATTATAGCATTACAAAGAAAAATGTTTTGTGAGAATATATAAACTTGCAAGTAATAGACCTATTCAACAGAGCTATTAAACGTTTGCCTTTTTATATATATATATATATATATATATATATATATATATATATATATATATATATATATATACTTACAAGAAATAAATATGGGGTACGTAACATATGCAGAACCCCCCCTAGCAACATCACAATGACACCAAAAAACTGGCTTTTTATCTCTTTTCTTACAACCACATATAAACTATAGATTACCCTATCCCTGACACATACAGTGAGCAGTGGTTAACCCCTTCTTGGTAGACTAAGAGAGTAGTGATTTTCTTATTTCAGCCAAAACAAAATAAATAAAAACAATAACTGTGTTTTGTGTTTTGGGCAGTAAGTCATAAATAGAGAGTCTTGATTAACAATTTTTTCTCAGTGACACAAAAAAGAACAATTAACACCTGACAGTCAGACAGAGAGTGTTAATTAACCTTTTCCTATATTTACACAAGGAACAGTGATGCCCCCTATCTAGCAGACAGAGAGCAGTACATTCACACAGAATGTAGGAACAGCAAAAATACCCCCCCCCAAAAAAAAATGTTGCCACTAGGAATAAATGCAAAATATACCCCTGATAAGAAAACCATCTAACCTGTGTACTAATGTATTGTTCATTGATGTATGTCTTAAATATTAAAATCCTATTCTTATTATTAGTTGTAGTATTATTAAATTATTATTAAATAGTATAGTTAGGATATATATTCTTAGTGTTCTTAGTCTTATTAATATTCTTATTCAATTCTTCTTCTTCTTAATAATAATAATAATAATAATAATAGTAATAGTAATAATAATAATAAACTAGGGCCTAGAAAAATCCACTAGAGCTATTTCAAACGCAGATAAATCTACATACAAAATGTCTCTCATTATTTTGTTGTCCTATGGAGCCAAATCAATTCAACATTAGGGGCCCGATCCAATATACGGCGCAAGTTTCAGCATAAGCGCAGAAACCCACGCCGCCCGTAATTTCACCTCGCATATCGGGGTATTACATATACGGCGCCGGAAGTTCCTAAGTGGCGTAAGTCGGATAAACTGGCGATGTTCAGAAATGTGCGCAAATACACATTTCTGGAGTCTCCAGTGACTTACGGCACTTTAGAAACTGCCGGCGCCTAAGGAAAGTAAAGAAAATAACAAATCTCCCGTAAAAGTCTAACACGCCTCCCAAAAATAAGCCCGACACGTAAAGCCCCCTATATCCGCAATCCCTCCTCTCACTACTAATAATAAATATATTAACCACTAGATCGACAACCCCCCACAAAGCAATATGCCTATTTAAACTATTAACCCCTATATCCGCCATCAAACCCACACCGCAAGTAATAACTCAATTAACCCCTAAAACCGCCAACCCCAACATCGCAAACTACCTATTAAAACTATTAACCCTTAATCCGCCATAGCCCACAATGCAATAAACCTATTAAAGTATTAAGCCCTAAACCGCCATAGCCCACAACGCAATAAACCTATCCAAGTATTAACCCCTAAACTGCCATAGCCCACAACGCAATAAACCTAACCCCTTACCTAACCCCCCTAACCTAACACCCTCTAAATGAACCAAAATTACCTAATTTACAAAATACTAAAGTTACTCCTAAATTAAAAAAAAAAAAAATAACACTACTTTAAAAACACAAATAAACTAAGTATAAATTAAAGGGGCAGTTTAATCCAAATTCTGGAGTAGATTGTCCCTTTAAACTAGAATTACAGAAAATAAAAAAATCTAAGATTACAGAAAATAATAAAGAAAATTACCAAATTTTAAAAAAAGTATACCTAATCCCTATGAAAATAAAAAATCCCCCAAAATAAAAACACCCCCTAATCTAATAAACTACCAGTAGCCCTTAAAAGGGCTTTTTGCAGGGCATTGCCCCAAGATAATCAGCTCTTTTTCCAAAAAATACACAAAGCCCCCCCTAACAGTAAAACCCCCCACCCACCACACCCCTCCAACAAATAACCTAACACTAAAAACCCTAAACTACCCATTGCCCTGAAAAGGGCATTTGTTGGGCATTGCCCTTAAAAGAGCATTCAGCTCTTTTTCTGCCCACCCTATCTAAATAAAATAACCCCCCCCAAAAAAAAACTTAAAACACCCTAAGTCTAACCCCCAAGTGGTCTTCACCTGTCCTGAAGACCGGCGGAGAAGGTCCTATTCCAGGCGGTGAAGTCTTCTTCCAAGCGGCGACCTCTTGTTTCTTCTTCCAGGAACCAGCCGGCGCAGAGCGGAGGGCGAAGTTGAAGACCGATGACCGCAGAGCTGAAGACCAGCGACTCTGGAACTGAAGACCGGCGAGCCTGGCAGTGAAGACCGGCGACCGCGGAACCATGGAACATAGAGGATCCTCTTCATACGATCTCCACCATACACTGAATAGGAATTCAAGGTACGCAATTAAAAATGGCGTCCCTTTAATTCCTATTGGCTGATTTGAGCCTTCAAATTTAAATCAGCCAATCGGATGAGAGCTACTGAAATCCTATTGGCTGTTCAAATCAGCCAATAGGATAAGAGCTAATGAAATTCTATTGGCTGATTTGAATAGCCAATATAATTTCAGTAGCTCTTATCCTATTGGCTGATTTGAACAGCCAATAGAATTTCAGTAGCTGTCATACGATTGGCTGATTTGAATTTGAAGACTCAAATCAGCCAATAGGAATTCAAGGGACGCCATTTTTAATTGCGTATCTTGAATTCCTATTCAGTGTACAGCGGAGATCATATGAAGAGGATCCTCCATGCTCCATGGCTCCGCGGTCGCTGGTCTTCACTTCCAGGCTCGCCGGTCTTCAGTTCCAGAGTAGCCGGTCTTCAGCTCCGCAGTCATCGGTCTTCAACTCCACCTTCCGCTCCGCGCCGGCTGGTTCCTGGAAGAAGAAAGAAGAGGTCGCCGCTTGGAAGAAGGCTTTACCGCCTGGAACAGGACCTTCTCTGCCGGTCTTCAGGACAGGTGAGGACCACTTGGGGGTTAGACTTAGGGTTTTTTAAGGGGTTTTTGTGGGGGTTTATTTTATTTAGATAGGGTGGGCAGAAAAAGAACTGAATGCCCTTTTAAGGGCAATGCCCAACAAATGCCCTTTTCATGGCAATGGGTAGTTTAGGGTTTTTAGTGTTAGGCTATTTTTTGTGGGGGGTTTGGTGGGTGGGGGGTTTTACTGTTAGGGGGGGCTTTGTGTATTTTTTGGAAAAAAATTTTTTTGTAATTTTCTTTGGCCTAGATTTAGAGTTCGGCGGTAGCCGTCAAAACCAGCGTTAGAGGCTCCTAACGCTGGTTTTGGCCGCCCGCTGGTATTTGGAGTCAGTGATTAAAGGGTCTAACGCTCACTTTGCAGCCGCGACTTTTCCATACCGCAGATCCCCCTACGCCATTTGCGTAGCCTATCTTTTCAATGGGATCTTTCTAATGCTGGTATTTAGAGTCGTTTCTGCAGTGAGCGTTAGAGCTCTAACGACAAGATTCCAGCCGCCTGAAAAAAGCAGGAGTTAAGAGCTTTCTGGCTAACGCCGGTTTATAAAGCTCTTAACTACTGTACCCTAAAGTACACTAACACCCATAAACTACCTATGTACCCCTAAACCGAGCTCCCCCCACATCGCCGCCACTCGATTAAAAATTTTAACCCCTAATCTTCCGACCGCCACCTACGTTATACTTATGTACCCCTAATCTGCTGCCCCTAACCCCGCCGACCCCTATATTACATTTATTAACCCCTAATCTGCCCCCCACAACATCGCCGCCAGCTACTTACAATAATTAACCCCTAATCTTCCGACCGCAAAGCGCCGCCACCTACGTTATCCCTATGTACCCCTAATCTGCTGCCCCTAACACCGCCGACCCCTATATTATATTTATTAACCCCTAATCTGCCCCCCTCAACGTCGCCGACACCTACCTACACTTATTAACCCCTAATCTGCCGAGCGGACCTGAGCGCTACTATAATAAAGTTATTAACCCCGAATCCGCCTCACTAACCCTATCATAAATAGTATTAACCCCTAATCTGCCCTCCCTAACATCGCCGACACCTACCTTCAATTATTAACCCCTAATCTGACGACCGGAGCTCACCGCTATTCTAATAAATGTATTAACCCCTAAAGCTAAGTCTAACCCTAACACTAACACCCCCCTAACTTAAATATAATTTTAATCTAACGAAATAAATTAACTCTTATTAAATAAATTAATCCTATTTAAAGCTAAATACTTACCTGTAAAATAAACCCTAATATAGCTACAATATAAATTATAATTATATTATAGCTATTTTAGGATTAATATTTATTTTACAGGCAACTTGGTATTTATTTTAACTAGGTACAATAGCTATTAAATAGTTAAGAACTATTTAATAGTTACCTAGTTAAAATAATAACAAATTTACCTGTAAAATAAATCCTAACCTAAGATATAATTAAACCTAACACTACCCTATCAATAAAATAATTAAACTACCTACAATTACCTACAATTAACCTAACACTACACTATCAATAAATTAAATAAACACAATTGCTACAAATAAATACAATTAAATAAACTAGCTAAAGTACAAAAAATAAAAAAGAACTAAGTTACAGAAAATAATAAAATATTTACAAACATAAGAATAATATTACAACAATTTTAAACTAATTACACCTACTCTAAGCCCCCTAATAAAATAACAAAGCCCCCCAAAATAATAAATTCCCTACCCTATTCTAAATTAAAAAAGTTACAAGCTCTTTTACCTTACCAGCCCTGAACAGGGCCCTTTGCGGGGCATGCCCCAAGAAGTTCAGCTCTTTTGCCTGTAAAAAAAAACATACAATACCCCCCCCCCAACATTACAACCCACCACCCACATACCCCTAATCTAACCCAAACCCCCCTTAAATAAACCTAACACTAATCCCCTGAAGATCTTCCTACCTTGTCTTCACCATCCAGGTATCACCGATCCGTCCTGGCTCCAAGATCTTCATCCAACCCAAGCGGGGGTTGGCGATCCATAATCCGGTGCTGAAGAGGTCCAGAAGAGGCTCCAAAGTCTTCATCCTATCCGGCAAGAAGAGGACATCCGGACCGGCAACCATCTTGATCCAAGCGGCATCTTCTATCTTCATCCGATGACGACCGGCTCCATCCTGAAGACCTCCACCGCGGACCCATCTTCTTCCGGCGACGTCCAACTGCAGAATGACGGTTCCTTTAAGGGACGTCATCCAAGATGGCGTCCCTCGAATTCCGATTGGCTGATAGGATTCTATCAGCCAATCGGAATTAAGGTAGGAATATTCTGATTGGCTGATGGAATCAGCCAATCAGAATCAAGTTCAATCCGATTGGCTGATCCAATCAGCCAATCAGATTGAGCTCGCATTCTATTGGCTGATCGGAACAGCCAATAGAATGCGAGCTCAATCTGATTGGCTGATTGGATCAGCCAATCGGATTGAACTTGATTCTGATTGGCTGATTCCATCAGCCAATCAGAATATTCCTACCTTAATTCCGATTGGCTGATAGAATCCTATCAGCCAATCGGAATTCGAGGGACGCCATCTTGGATGACGTCCCTTAAAGGAACCGTCATTCTGCAGTTGGACGTCGCCGGAAGAAGATGGGTCCGCGGTGGAGGTCTTCAGGATGGAGCCGGTCGTCATCGGATGAAGATAGAAGATGCCGCTTGGATCAAGATGGTTGCCGGTCCGGATGTCCTCTTCTTGCCGGATAGGATGAAGACTTTGGAGCCTCTTCTGGACCTCTTCAGCACCGGATTATGGATCGCCAACCCCCGCTTGGGTTGGATGAAGATCTTGGAGCCAGGACGGATCGGTGATACCTGGATGGTGAAGACAAGGTAGGAAGATCTTCAGGGGATTAGTGTTAGGTTTATTTAAGGGGGGTTTGGGTTAGATTAGGGGTATGTGGGTGGTGGGTTGTAATGTTGGGGGGGGGGTATTGTATGTTTTTTTTTACAGGCAAAAGAGCTGAACTTCTTGGGGCATGCCCCGCAAAGGGCCCTGTTCAGGGCTGGTAAGGTAAAAGAGCTTGTAACTTTTTTAATTTAGAATAGGGTAGGGAATTTATTATTTTGGGGGGCTTTGTTATTTTATTAGGGGGCTTAGAGTAGGTGTAATTAGTTTAAAATTGTTGTAATATTATTCTTATGTTTGTAAATATTTTATTATTTTCTGTAACTTAGTTCTTTTTTATTTTTTGTACTTTAGCTAGTTTATTTAATTGTATTTATTTGTAGCAATTGTGTTTATTTAATTTATTGATAGTGTAGTGTTAGGTTAATTGTAGGTAATTGTAGGTAGTTTATTTAATTATTTTATTGATAGGGTAGTGTTAAGTTTAATTATATCTTAGGTTAGGATTTATTTTACAGGTAAATTTGTTATTATTTTAACTAGGTAACTATTAAATAGTTCTTAACTATTTAATAGCTATTGTACCTAGTTAAAATAAATACCAAGTTGCCTGTAAAATAAATATTAATCCTAAAATAGCTATAATATAATTATAATTTATATTGTAGCTATATTAGGGTTTATTTTACAGGTAAGTATTTAGCTTTAAATAGGATTAATTTATTTAATAAGAGTTAATTTATTTCGTTAGATTAAAATTATATTTAAGTTAGGGGGGTGTTAGTGTTAGGGTTAGACTTAGCTTTAGGGGTTAATACATTTATTAGAATAGCGGTGAGCTCCGGTCGTCAGATTAGGGGTTAATAATTGAAGGTAGGTGTCGGCGATGTTAGGGAGGGCAGATTAGGGGTTAATACTATTTATGATAGGGTTAGTGAGGCGGATTCGGGGTTAATAACTTTATTATAGTAGCGCTCAGGTCCGCTCGGCAGATTAGGGGTTAATAAGTGTAGGTAGGTGTCGGCGACGTTGAGGGGGGCAGATTAGGGGTTAATAAATATAATATAGGGGTCGGCGGTGTTAGGGGCAGCAGATTAGGGGTACATAGGGATAACGTAGGTGGCGGCGCTTTGCGGTCGGAAGATTAGGGGTTAATTATTGTAAGTAGCTGGCGGCGATGTTGTGGGGGGCAGATTAGGGGTTAATAAATGTAATATAGGGGTCGGCGATGTTAGGGCAGCAGATTAGGGGTACATAGGGATAACGTAGGTTGCGGCGGTTTACGGAGCGGAAGATTAGGGGTTAATAATAATATGCAGGGGTCAGCGATAGCGGGAGTGGCAGATTAGGGGTTAATAAGTGTAAGGTTAGGGGTGCTTAGACTCGGGGTACATGTTAGAGTGTTAGGTGCAGACGTAGGAAGTGTTTCCCCATAGGAAACAATGGGGCTGCGTTAGGAGCTGAACGCTGCTTTTTTGCAGGTGTTAGTTTTTTTTTCAGCTCAAACAGTCCCATTGTTTCCTATGGGGGAATCGTGCACGAGCACGTTTTTGAGGCTGGCCGCGTCCGTAAGCAACTCTGGTATCGAGAGTTGCATTTGCGGTAAAAATGCCCTACGCTCCTTTTTTGGAGCCTAACGCAGCATTTGTTTTAACTCTCGATACCAGAGTTAAATTTATGGTGCGGCCAGAAAAAAGCCCGCGGAGCGTTAACAGCCCTTTTACCGCCGAACTCTAAATCTAGGCCTTTATTTTCTGTAATATTAGATTTTTTTTATTTTCTGTAATTCTAGCTTAAAGGGACAGTCTACTCCAGAATTTTGATTAGACTGCCCCTTTAACTTATACTTAGTTTATTTGTTTTTTTAAAGTAGTGTTAGTTTTTTTAATTTAAGAGTAACTTTAGTATTTTGTAAATTAGTTTATTTTGGTTCATTTAGGGGGGGTTAGGTTAGGGAGGGTTAGGTTAGGGGGTTAGGTTTATTGTGTTGTGGGCTATGGCGGTTTAGGGGTTAATACTTGGATAGGTTTATTGCGTTGTGGGTTAATGGCGGATTAAGGGTTAATAGTTTTAATAGGTAGTTTGCGATGTTGGGGTTGGCGGTTTTAGGGGTTAATTGAGTTATTACTTGCGGTGTGGGTTTGATGGCGGATATAGGGGTTAATAGACTTTATTAATTATTGCGGTGGGGGATTGCGGTTGACAGGTAGATAGTTTATTTTTGCAGGCATTTTCGGGAGTTACAGTGCTCCCATACTCAGGGCAAGGCTTGCTACGGCTGCCTTTTATGGGGAGGTAAAAATGGAGTAAGAATTCTCAATTTTCGCCACGTAAGTCCTTGCACTGTATATTGGATACTGATTTGCGGCTTTTGCGGGCAACGCTGCATATTGGATCGAGCCCTAGGTTGCTCTAAAATGTTAGTGAATAGGGTCTACCAGATAACATATGGATTGAAGAGATCTGTCAAACTAAATGATTATTATTTAGTAGTACATAGATGGGTATACTATACCGTAAAAAAAAGATAATTCATCATCTGATCCTTTGCTTCATAATATGAATGTGACAGAGGAGAGAAATCAGGATCAGAATAAGTGAGGTGTGAAAAAGAAGACTGATGGAGGAAAGGGCAGTTAACAAAGAGAGTCATTATAAGGAAACAATTAGGATAAAACTAGATCACTGGTTTTCAAACCTGTTCTCAGGCCTCCCCAACAGGCCAGATTTTCAGGATTACCTTGGGTGAGAGCAGGTAAAATAACCACATTTACTAATCAGCTGATTATTTCACCTGCACTCTAGTTCAGATATTCTCAAAATGTGAGGCCTGAAGACAGGTTTGAAACCCAGTGAACTAGACACAAGTCCTCCAATTCAACTTTTGGCTTGGTTAGGAGTCTGAAAATCAGAGCAATGTTATTTAAAAATAAGCAAAACTAGACTTTTTTTTGTTTTAACAAAAACCTGTATGGGCTATATAAATAGGTCATCTACAAAACATTTATGCAAAGAAAAATCTAGTGTATAATGTCCTTTTAAAGTGATTTAACACTTAACAAAGAAAAACTCACCCTTGATAAAACAGTCTACTCTGACAAAGCATAAAAGAAAATTTCAAAAAAGCAAATTAAAAAAAATAATATTAAGACAACCTTGTCAGATCTCAAAGACACCTAACAATTTATCCAGCAAGATTAATATTATTTTATGCATTGAAAAATGTAATATTAACCATATTTTAAGTGTGTTCCTGAAATTTAATTTATGAGATTCATATATTGGGTACTTAAAAGGGATAGTCTACCACAGAATTTGTATTGTTTAAAAAGATAGACAATCCCTTTATTACCCATTCCCTAGTTTTGCACAGTTATATAAATACACTTTTTACCTCTGTGATTACCTTGTATCTAAGCCTCTGCAAACTGCCCCTTTATTTCAGTTCTTTTGATAGACATCCATTTAAGCCAATCAGAGCTGGCTCACCTGAACTCCATGTGCGTGATCACAGTGTTATCTATATGACACACATGAACTAACACCCTCTAGTGGTGAAAAACTGTCAAAATGCCCTGAGAGAAGAGGCGGCCTTCAAGGGCTTAGAAATTAGTATTTGAGCCTCCTAGGTTTAGCTTTCAACTAAGAATACCAAGAGAACAAAGTAAAATTGGTGATAAATGTAAGTTGGAAAATTATTTAAAATTACATTCTCTATCTGAATCATGAAAGATTATTTTGGACTAGACTGCTCTTTAATGCAAATAGATAGTCATGGCAAGAAAACCCACTGACCAATCTGACCAATATAGCTGAACAGATGCTCAATGAATTTCAAACATGATCTCCCACTTTACAACGAGGTTAGCTCATCAGCCTCACTAGTGTCTATGAATGAACAGGTTGAAAATCAGTCAAGAAACCCCTCCCACACAAGATGTTTGTACTTTCATTGGTTCCTGCTTGTTATCAAATTTTAAGATTTACTAAACAACAGTTTATTATGATTTATTTGCGTAATATGTCCAGATATACAGCTGGTTAGGTTACCCATTTTCCTCAAGCACAGAGGCATTAAAGGGATAGTACTGCTATTTTTTCTCTCTGCTTTAATGTGTTCCCACTGAACTATTTTGTCTGCAGGAATGTATTAATATGTTTTAAAATAGCTAATTTGCTTTATATTGCCATTTGAAAGATCTGCTTTTGCCTGCTGTATCCCCACTTATACTAAAAATGTCAGTACTCTAAGTACTGATTATAAAAAAAAACTATGTAAACAAGAAGGTATAGATGAAATCATGCCCCCATTGGGGGGGGTGTGTGACAGAGAGGTATACACATTTAATTTTCCATTGTTCTATCTAAGTATTGTTCTTTAAAGGGACAGTCAACACCAGAATTTTTGTTGTTTAAAAAGGCAGATAATCCCTTTATTACCCATTCCCCAGTTTTGCATAACCAACACAGTTACCTCTGTAATTACCTTGTATCTATGCCTTTGCAAATTGCCCCCTTATTTCAGTTTTTTTTTAAAAAAACTTGCATTTTAGCCAATCAATGCTCACTCATAGGAGCTTCACGTGCGTGGGATCAATGTTATCTGTATGAAACACATGAATTAACGTCCTCTAGTGGTGAAAAACTGTCAGAATTCTTTCAGATTAGAGGCGACTTTCAAAGTCTAAGAAATTAGCATATGAACCTCCTAGGTTTAGTTTTCAACTTAGAATACCAAAAGAAATTTGGTTATAAAGGTAACTTTGAAAATTGTTTAAAATTACATGCCCTATTTAAATCATGAAAGTTTATTTTTACTTGACTGTCCCTTTAAGTAAACAATGAGACATACAATAAGGTAAGGAGGAGTTTGTGTATGTAATTAAACAGATAAGATAATGAGATCTCTTCTCCATACAAGCTGAGCTAATTTTATTGGACTGTGGTTTCAACAACTATTTCTTATACAAAAATGAACCTAAAAGAAATTGTACCATATATTTGTAAACTATGCAACTGGTGTAACAAGTCATTGGAAACTTTAACACCTTGCAATTGCAAGACATTTCTGTTTTGTTAATATAGAATAACATATTAGTCAAGTAATGATCAATTTGTTTGCAACAATCATCATGCATACTAACAACACTCATCAAGCATTCTAACATACATCATGCATACTAACAACACTCATCAAGCATTCTAACATAAATCATGCATACTAACAACACTCATCAAGCATTCTAACATACATCATGCATACTAACAACACTCATCAAGCATTCTAACATACATCATGCATACTAACAACACTCATCAAGCATTCTAACATACATCATGCATACTAACAACACTCATCAAGCATTCTAACATACATCATGCATACTAACAACACTCATCAAGCATTCTAACATACATCATGCATACTAACAACACTCATCAAGCATTCTAACATACATCATGCATACTAACAACACTCATCAAGCATTCTAACATAAATCATGCATACTAACAACACTCATCAAGCATTCTAACATAAATCATGCATACTAACAACACTCATCAAGCATTCTAACATACATCATGCATACTAACAACACTCATCAAGCATTCTAACATACATCATGCATACTAACAACACTCATCAAGCATTCTAACATACATCATGCATACTAACAACACTCATCAAGCATTCTAACATAAATCATGCATACTAACAACACTCATCAAGCATTCTAACATAAATCATGCATACTAACAACACTCATCAAGCATTCTAACATACATCATGCATACTAACAACACTCATCAAGCATTCTAACATACATCATGCATACTAACAACACTCATCAAGCATTCTAACATACATCATGCATACTAACAACACTCATCAAGCATTCTAACATACATCATGCATACTAACAACACTCATCAAGCATTCTAACATAAATCATGCATACTAACAACACTCATCAAGCATTCTAACATACATCATGCATACTAACAACACTCATCAAGCATTCTAACATACATCATGCATACTAACAACACTCATCAAGCATTCTAACATAAATCATGCATACTAACAACACTCATCAAGCATTCTAACATACATCATGCATACTAACAACACTCATCAAGCATTCTAACATACATCATGCATACTAACAACACTCATCAAGCATTCTAACATACATCATGCATACTAACAACACTCATCAAGCATTCTAACATACATCATGCATACTAACAACACTCATCAAGCATTCTAACATAAATCATGCATACTAACAACACTCATCAAGCATTCTAACATACATCATGCATACTAACAACACTCATCAAGCATTCTAACATACATCATGCATACTAACAACATTCATTGACCATTCTAACAATCATCATGCATACTAACAACACTCCTTGACCATTCTAAGAACACTCATCATGCATACAACTCAATGTTGTACTGTTACATATATTTCAACAATAGTGTTTTACAGTCAATTGTGCTGTTTAGTGTGACACAAACAATACATTGTAGCTCTGTAACTGATTGACAGGTCACATAAATGATACATTGTTTTAAGGAGGGCTGCAATGTATTGTTAAACAATGATTTGAAACATTTAAACTTTCGTAAGTGGTGGAGTTCCGGTAGGAGGAGCCAGCTAATGGAGGCGCTGGTGCATCGCTCAGCGTGAGCGTCCTGGAAGATCCCAGTAAACTGCTAGATTCTTGACCACAAGTTTAGCGGGCCTGAAAAACTGCACCCGGGAAAGGGAGAGCAGTATTAAGCAGTTGGAACTCTACATATCAGGCTACAGTGTCTATTTGCCCAGACACCCCCTTTTCTACTATATGGCACATCACTACTAGCCGTTAGGAACACGTGTGACGCATCAGCGGGTGTAAATCTACAGCGGCGTGTACATCAAACAAGTAACCGCAACGCAAACAAACACTACAGCGTGGAGAAACAGATACAACTGGGGGAGCAAATCGGCCCAGCAGAAACCTAAAGGAGGAGATAACAGCTTAACACTCGGAGTGGAAGCTAGAACAAAAGATCAAGTCAGACCCAAAGGCTGGGAAGAGACTCCTGGATTTCTTTACGCAAGTATATGCTCACTGCTATAAGCGGTTCTTGTTTTGAAAAAGGTTTTGGTGCAAGATTATGTATAGCGGCTGGTTTCTTAAAAGGAACAGTAACTGAACTAAGAGACATTAAAATAGAGGTAACACAGAGCGTCTGGGATAAGACCCCGCTCTTGCACTTATATCAGTCCCTGGGCAAACATATGTTGCTAAAACCCATAGGATGGGAAACGATAGAAGCAGCAATAGCCACAAAGGGTTAAAAAAACAATAGCTGAGGCCCAGCGGTGATAAAAGGATTTATGTTGAGAGTTTATGTTTTGGAGTTTTAAGACAGTCTAAATAACTGAACTTGCTTTATAACACAAGGGACATTGCTCTTGGAGAGGGCTATATAACTAGATTTTGGTGTTAATTGAAGAACGTAGTGTGAAGCATATCTCCTGTTCATACACTGGTCTAGATTATATAAGAGCTGAGAAGCTGGGAAAAAACACATATATCTGTGGAGATAACAGGACATAAGTGTTACAGAAGCCATATGAAAATAGGAGCCCACACTCCAAAACAGGAGGACTATTCTGTATTTCTGTATTTATTTGAAAAGATGGGACTGTGTACAACAAGAAAGCTTAATTAAAAAGACTTACGGTCTAAACATTTGAAAACGGACTCTAGTCACAAATAGAACTTTGCTGAAATATATATAATGAGAGTCCAGGAACCCATTCAAAACTGGCAGTATTGGAGTTTGATATGAGTAGACATATTAAGCATAAGGGCTGTGTAGCAAGTCATTAAGTGTTAAATGACAAAACTGTCTATTCCTGTATATATATTTGCAGCCCTACAAGCTAAGCATCTTTTGGATACCTGTGCAGTAAATTATACTAAAAACACATTCTTAGAGACCTAGAATATATTTTATAGCAGCAGTTATAATATAGAATATAAAGGTGGTATCCTTAGATAGTTTATGTTATAGATATAACTGCATAGAGATATCATATACAAAGGTGTTCATTTGTATGCGCACAGGGTACAGGTATAAATCTGTAAATGTAACATCAATACTGAATATAAAGGTGGTTATTCTTATTGACATAGACTACAGAGATAATTAAAAAAACACGGAATACAGAGGTGCTCACTTTCATTAGTAGAAATTATAGTCACAACCCTATAGCCTTAACTAAATTCCAGCTATAAAGGTGCATATCCTCACTAAGCCTAACCCCTAAACAAGACAAGGTTAGCTCCAACCACTTTTTTAATATAGCTGGCTTCCCCAGGGGGAGATACCCTTTCTCAGAGTAATCACAGTGGTAATCACATTGGTTTGTGGTACACCTTTGTATTTTGAAGATACACGTTGAAAATATTTTATTATATTTTTAGGTTTGTTTGTTTGTTTTGCTTTTTTTCTTTTTTTCTTCTTTTCTTCTTTTTTTCTCACTAAGAAATATCCCCTGAATAGGGATAAGTAACACACAAAAAAGATCTGAAATCAGATACACACCTTATAGACACAAAAGGGAAACTAAAATACTTGTTTATTTGCTATTTGTTATATTAACTTGGTTGTATATATGGATAAATATATCACTAATACACAGAGCAACACAATGTCTAAAAGACAAAAAACACAAGAGAAAAAACAGAATGTCACTAGGAAGTCACAGGGTGAAACCTCCTTAGATGGAGGAGGTGAAGAGGGTTCTCTATCAGGGGAAGGAGACTGGGTGGTTAGGAAACTCTCAGAGATGTTTATGCCACGCTTTGATAAAATTCAGTCTGAAGTTTCTAAACTAGCAGAGGATTTCAAAAGTTTTTCACGGAGAATGCAGGAAGCCGAAGAAAGAATATCTGAGCTAGAAGACAATCAAAGCAGATTAGAACAGATACAGAATAAGAGTAGTAGTCAGATTTTGGAGTTATGTGCAAAAATTGAAGATCTAGAAAATAGAGCACGCAGGAATAACGTAAGAATCATAAGCCTACAAGAAGGGGGAATTGATAAAAGTCTACAGGAATTCATGTCAATACAGCTACCCAGGATACTAGGGGTTGAAGAGAAAGAATTACCATTAAGGATAGAAAGAGTTCACAGAATAGGAGCAATAAGACAGAACTCCATCGAACAAAAACCTAGAGCAGTAATTGCTAAATTCCTAGATTTTCAAGATAAGGTTAAAATGATGAACTTATACAGGAAGAAAGGTAGCTTGGAATTTCAAGGGAAAAGTTGTTAATGTTCAGTGACTACTCTATGGAAACATTGAACAAGAGAAAAAAAAGGACCCCCTTGTGTACAAACCTAATAGCAGCAGGGCATAAAGCAGTGGTTATATACCCAGCAAAATTGAAATATATAGGTGAAGAAGGTGTAAAGGTCTTTGAAGACCCAGAAGAAGTTAAGCAGTTTTTTAAAATGGTTTAAAGATAAAGTAATGAGTTGGAATAAATATAAGAACCTAGGGGTTTTGAAAATCTTGGTTATATATTGTATGAGTGTAAATATGAGTATAAATTTTAAATTTAAAGGGAAACAAGTGTTGATTGCAAATTTGCTTATTTTCCGGTTAGGTTTTTTTTTTTTTTTTTTCTCTTCTCCCTCCCCCCTACCTTGCGTCCCCTCCTAGCTCTAGATTTAAAATATACCTGTACTCCATTACTACATGAATATACACTTAACAGCTACACAGCAAAGTAATGGAAAAAATTAAAATAATTTCATGGAACGTTGGTGGGATAACATCCCCTATCAAGAGGAAGGCTATAATAAAATATCTGAAAATAGTAGGTACAGATATTGCCTTAATCCAGGAGACCCATTTAAAGGAGACGGAAAATATGAAATTAAAGTGTAATTGGATAGGTGAAATTATAGCAACTGACTGCAAAGCAAGGAAGAAAGGGGGTAGCTATACTCATTAATAAAAATCTAAACTATATAATTTTGGAAAAAAATATAGAAGACAACGAACGTATAGTTATTATCAAAATAGAAATTAATTTTGAAATCTTCACAATCTGTAACGTTTATGGGCCTAATGAGTATAACAAAAAATTCTGGGATGAACTTCAGTGTAAATTAATGAAATACTTAGACACAAAAATAATCTTGGGAGGGGACTTTAATATGGTTCCTAGAATGCCAGTAGATAGATTTCAGTCCGGGAATAATAAGAAGGTAGGTAGAAATTCTCGAAGAGAGACTAAGATTTTTAAAGATTTATTTGCCAATATAGGAGTATGTGATCTATGGAGATATAGGAACCCGGGAGTTCGGGAATATACGTGTATTTCAAAAACACATAAGTCATATTCAAGGATAGACCTGCTATTGGTCTCAAAAAATTTAATACCAATAATTACAGATACAACCATATACCCTATAACCCTCTCAGATCATGCTCCGATAGGCCTAGTATATGGATCCCGAATTAAGAAAAGGAATAATTTTTTCTTTCCCAAATATCTGGCAGAAAATACAGAATTTCTCAATTTTTTAAAGAACAAGCTAAAGGAATTTGAGAACACTAACAGCCAACATATAGTGAAACCATTACTATATTGGGAAACTGCAAAAGCAGTCTTAAAATCAGAGATGTTCACATTTATGGCCTATAAGAAAAAGAAATTAGGTAAACGTGAGTTACAGTTATTAAATACCTTAAATAACGCATACAATCAATATCTAAGAGATACCTCCATAGAGAATTGGAATAAATATATACTGGCAAATAAGCAACGGAACCTATTTTTAATGCAAAGGTCTACGCAGGAGGACATTAGGGGTAAAAGTAGATTTCAAAGATTTGGTAACAAGTCTGGCAGATATCTGGCTGGTCTAAATAAAATAAACAAGAAAAAAACAGTTATAGCTAATATTAAAAAAGATGATATTAATATATCTTCCCAAGAAGGAATATTAAAAGCTTTTAAAGAGTATTATTCAGATATATATAGAACACAGGGAATAAATTTGGGGGAAAAAAAGGAAGTTTTGGGAGAAAGTGAGAGTACCTCAAGTTTCTATAAACCAATTAGAAGGGTTGAATCGCCCGATAGAGTTGGAGGAAATAGTTGGGAAGATCAAATTTCTATCGGTAAATAAAGCTAGTGGCCCGGATGATCTCCCAAACGAGTTCTATAGATTAATGAATACAGAAATAGCACCAATTTTGCAAAGGGTTTATAACTATGTATTTTCTCACCTTCAGGAATCAAGAACAGACAGGTTTATGGACTCTACTACTATATTTTTACTTAAACCAGGGAAAGATCATCAAGATTTGGCCTCTTACAGACCAATTTCATTATTAAACTCAGATTTAAAGATATTGGCAAGCATTTTAGCTGACAGGCTACAAAAAGTGATCCCGACTTTAATACATTCAGATCAATCAGGATTCATTAATGGTAGATCATCTTTCTATAATATTAGAAGAGTTACAAATGTTATCTCATACGTATGGGCCAACAAGGATAAGCTTATTAAAAAAGGAGAGGATCTATTGTTATTAACTTTGGATGCACATAAAGCCTTTGACTCGGTAGAATGGGATCATCTTTTCCATACACTGGGAATGTTTGGATTTAAAGGCAATATTTTGGAATGTATCAAGAACTTATATTTTTCCCCAAAAACTGCTTTTTGTATAAATGGCCAACAATCAGAATATATAGAATTGTTCAGAGGTACCCGACAGGGATGTCCCCTCTCACCAATATTATTTGATTTGGCTCTTGAACCATTAATGACACAAATTAGAGGAACAATTCAAGGTATAAGGATTGGGGACATTGAAATAAAAGTAGCAGCATATGCGGATGATATGCTATTATTTGTAAGAAATTCTAAAAAACAGATCCCATTAATAACGGAAATGATAGAAACATTTGGGTCATTCTCGGGGTACAGAGTTAATATACAAGAATCTGAGATTCTTTGGTTATTAAAACAGAAGGGCTCGGTTAGAAACCCTAAGTTTACAGTAGCAGATTCATACATAAAGTATTTGGGAATAAATTTCTCTATAACACCAGGCGACTGGTACAAATTAAACTATGATCCTTTATTTGCTAAAATCATAGAGGAAGTTAAGAGATGGTCACACTTACCTATAACCCTTGCGGGGAAAATTAATATGTTTAAGATGATTACAACACCTAAAATTTTATATTTAATGCAAAATCTACCACTAAAAATTAAAAATAAGGATCTAGCTTGCATTAAGAAGGCAGTAACTCAACTATGTTGGAAAAATAAAAAAGCTAGAATATCATATTCCAAATTGTCCATCGCAAATGATTGGGGTGGAATGGGGCTACCTGACCTAAAATTATATAACCAAGTGTTCTTGGTTAAAATAGTACTAGCTTGGATCTCTAATAATAACAGGTTCATAGACGTAGAATTAGAAGAAAACATAGTAAAACCTTATAGTCTAAATTCTTTAATACATATAGATTACAATAGGTTGCCAGATAGGGTGAAAAAATTGGATAACATAACGAACCTTATAATAGCTTGGCAAAAAATATGCAGGATTCTTAAAATAGATTTTCATTTTTCAAATTTCTTACCGTTAATAGGGAATCCTGAGGTAATGATTAATGCTGAAGTATGTCAACGTTGGCAGGAAAGAGGTTTTACCTATTTACATCAGATAATTGATAACCAGAAGAAATGTATTTGGGACTTCAACTACTTAAAAGATACGTATGGTTGGGAGAATTTACAATTTTTCATATATCTTCAGTTGAGACACTACTGTAACTCATTAGGAAGGTTTATTTACACGAAGGACAACTGGCATAATTTGACTCCCATAATGAATACATTCTCACAAGGGAACATTAGTTGTTCAGCATTGTATAACAAACTTAATAATCAAATTAGGATAAAATACATATATGAATCAATCAATAAATGGCTGAGAATTTTACCAGAGCTTGAAATAACTAAGGAGGATTTAAGAGGAAGTATAAATAGAACAAAAAAAGACACTTTACTATCTAGCTGGAGAGAGTCACAAGCTAAAATACTACATCATGTTTACCTAACCCCTTATGTGTTAGCTAAGTGGGGTAACTCCCAAAATAGTTTTTGTAAGAGATGTAGATATGAAAGAGCAGATATAATACATTGTATGTATTCTTGCCCCAAAATGAACACTTTTTGGCTAAAAATAACTTATTGGTTGAAAAAAAATGTAAAATTAACGTCGACATCACTCCGAAGGAAGTTCTCTTCCTAGCAAAAGGGGTAGTATACGGGTCATGCACTCGTTTATTAAATACCATAATTCTAATTGTTAGGAATATGATACTATGTGAATGGAATTCCAAAAAGAACATAAGTATAAAGATTTTCTTAAGGCGAATACAACAGCAAATGACTTACGAGCAATTTGATACAGATAGTCAGTCGGAAAAACAAATAGCAAAATTTATGACTAAATGGGAGTTATATATAAGATCGTTAGATCCTGCAATACAACAAATTATTATTAAACCATTTGAAAATTCTATATATATTCAAGAGGAACAACTCAGGGGGAGCTGGAGGGCGTTTTTTTTTTTTTGTTATAGTGTAGGAGATATTTAATAGCCAAACACATCAAGAAAAAGGATGTGCTATTAAGACTTTTCTTTTTTTTTTAGTAACCTATTTAGAGAAACAACCAAGATTAGCATAATTAAAAAAAAATAAAAAATGAGAATAGTACTGAACTAATTCATATTAACAAGAGTATAGTGGTCCACTCTGTAGAGGTAGTAAGCTGGATGAAAGATTGTATAAAGTATATATTGGATGTAATGTGAGGAAACTAAATGTCCCTGTACCATTTATGGATGTAAGAGGGGGAAAAAAAAAAATGTTGTAAACAGGTTATTCAATGCTGGATGTTATACAGTAAAGTATCACTGTACCAATTGCCTTGTGAAAAATGTAACAAAACTTTTCTCAATAAAAAAAGTTAAAATCGAAAAAAAAAGAAACATTTAAACAATGTATGTAAGCAAATGTGTTAGAGGCATTAAAGTGAATGTAAATTTTGATGCTAAAGTGCCTGGTTTTTTAAAAAATTGATTAAAAACAGGGGCACTTTAATTCATCAAAATTTACATTTTCCTCCTGTTGTGAAAAAAATTTACCTTTTAATCTTCACAGCAGCTACAGCTTCCTCTGGTCGTCGCAAGCCATTTCTGATGTCAGAAATGATGGATAGGCTATCCTCCAATCACTGATTCAACACCGTGATTGGAGGAAGCCTGATTCCTCATTTTAGACCCAGGAAGAGGCTTTGCGACGGGCGGAGGAAGCTGGAGCAGCTGTCAAGATTAAAAGGTAAGTTTTTTTTTCACAACACAAGTTAAATGTAAATTTTGATGAATTAAAGTGCCCCTGTTTTTAATCGAATTTTTAAAAACCGGCCATTTTAGCATCAAAATTTACATTCACTTTAAATAGTAAAGAAATAAAATAAATAATGATGTATTCAATGCAAAGATTGGGCTGAAAAAAATATCGCCTAGATTTAGAGTTCTGCGTTAGCCGTCAAAACCAGCGTTAAGGGGTCCTAACGCTGGTTTTGGCCACCCGCTGGTATTTAGAGTCAGTCAGGAAAGGGTCTAACGCTCACTTTCCAGCTGCGACTTTTCCATACCGCAGATCCCCTTACGTCAATTGCGTATCCTATCTTTTCAATGGGATCTTCCTAACGCCGGTATTTAGAGTCTTGGCTGAAGTGAGCGTTAGAACTCTAACGACAAAACTCCAGCCGCAGAAAAAAGTCAGGAGTTAAGAGCTTCATGGGCTAACGCCGGTTCATAAAGCTCTTAACTACTGTGCTCTAAAGTACACTAACACCCATAAACTACCTATGTACCCCTAAACCGAGGTCCCCCCACATCGCAGCCACTCTAATAAAAAAAATTTAACCCCTAATCTGCCGACCGCACACCGCCGCAACCTACATCATCCCTATGTACCCCTAATATGCTGCCACTAACATCGCTGACACCTACATAATATTTATTAACCCCTAATCTGCCCCCCCAACGTCGCCGCTACCTTACCTACACTTATTAACCCCTAATCTGCCGACCGGACCTCGCTGCTACTCTAATAAATGTATTAACCCCTAAAGCTAAGTCTAACCCTAACACTAACAGCCCCCTAAGTTAAATATAATTTTTATCTAATGAAATAAATTAAATATTATTAACTAAATTAATCCTATTTAAAGCTAAATACTTACCTGTAAAATAAACCCTAATATAGTTACAATATAACAAATAATTATATTGTAGCTATTTTAGGATTTATATTTATTTTACAGGCAACTTTGTATTTATTTTAACTAGGTACAATAGCTATTAAATAGTTAATAACTATTTAATAGCTACCTAGTTAAAATAATTACAAAATTACCTGTAAAATAAATCCTAACCTAAATTACAATTAAACCTAACACTACACTATCAATAAATTAATTAACTAAACTATCTACAATTATCTACATTTAAATCAACTAAACTAAATTACAAAAAAAAACACTAAATTACAAAAAATAAAAAAAGATTACAAGAATTTTAAACTAATTACATCTACTTTAAGCCCCCTAAAAAAATAACAAAGCCCCCCAAAATAAAAAAAATGCCCTGCCCTATTCTAAAATAAAAAGTTAACAGCTCTTTTACCTTACCAGCCCTTAAAAGGGCCTTTTGCAGGGCATGCCCCAAAGTAAACAGCTCTTTTGCATTTAAAAAAAAACATACACCCCCCCCAACATTACAACCCACCACCCACATACCCCTAATCTAACCCAAACCCCCCTTAAAAAACCTAACACTAAGCCCCTGAAGATCTCCCTACCTTATCTTCACCACGCCGGGTATCACCGATCCGTCCAGAAGAGGGTCCGAAGTCTTCATCTGTAAATTATTTTACAGGTAAGTATTTAGCTTTAAATAGGATTCATTAATTTAATAAGATTTATTTTATTTAGTTAGATTTAAATTATATTTAACTTAGGGGGGTGTTAGGGTTAGGGTTAGACTTGGCTTTAGGGGTTAATACATTTATTAGAGTAGCGGCGAGGTCCGGTCGGCAGATTAGGGGTTAATACTTGAAGTTAGGTGGCGGCGATGTTAGGGAGGCCAGATTAGGGGTTAATACTATTTATTATAGGGTTTTTGAGGTGGGAGTGAGGTGGTTTAGGGGTTAATACATTTATTATAGTGGCGGCGAGGTCCGGTCGGCAGATTAGGGGTTAATAAGTGTAGTTAGGAAGCGGCGACGTTGGGGGGGGGCAGATTAGGGGTTAATAAATATTATGTAGGTGTCGGCGATGTTAGGGGCAGCAGATTAGGGGTACATAGGGATAATGTAGGTTGCGGCGGTGTGTGGTCGGCAGATTAGGGGTTAATAATAAAATGCAGGGGTCAGCGATAGCGGGGGTGGCAGATTAGGGGTTAATAAGTGTAAGGTTAGGGGTGTTTAGACTCGGGGTTCATGTTAGAGTGTTAGGTGCAGACTTAGGAAGTGTTTCCCCATAGGAAACAATGGGGCTGCGTTAGGAGCTGAACGCTGCTTTTTTGCAGGTGTTAGGTTTTTTTCATCTCAAACTGCCCCATTGTTTTTGAAGCTGGCCGCGTCCGTAAGCAACGCTGGTATTTAGAGTTGAAGTGGCGGTAAATTATGCTCTACGCTCCCTTTTTGGAGCCTAATGCAGCCCTTCAGAGAACTCTAAATACCAGCGTTGTTTAAAAGGTGCGGGGGAAAAAAAACATGCGTAGCTAACGCACCCCTTCTAACGCAAAACTCTAAATCTAGGTGTATGTCAATGTATTTTTAAATAATATTAGTTGTTTATCAACTGTTACGAGAATTTTATAGTGCATGTGGGATAGATAGGTCTAATAAGGAGCTCTTCTGGGAAAGTATAGATACCCCAAGATTAGCACCAGAAGAAATTGATTGCATTAATCAACTAATCACAGAAGAGGAAGTAGAGGCAATTATTGATAAGATCAAATTGAACAAAGCCCCAGGGCCAGATCAATTGCCAGTCGAGTTTTATAAAATATTAAATAAAGAAATTGTACCATATCTAAGTTATTTAATTATTATTATATAGATAAGGGCAGTTACAATTATGATACATAAGAAAGGAAGAGATCCCAAAAGGCTAGAATCATATAGACCAATTTCCCTGCTAAACGCAGATTATAAGATTTTAGCATCAATAGTAGCTGAAAGATTAAAACAAATTCTAGGTAAAATTATTCATCCCAATCAGGTGGGTTTCATGAATGGCCAAAATTCTGTCGTAAACATACGTAAAGCTTGCATTATCATTGAATACTTCAGGAATCAATCTGAGAGATTCAACGAATCAAATTATGACGCAGCGCTAATAGCAATAGATGCAGAAAAAGCATTTGATGCCATGCAATGGGATCACCTGTTCACCTCATTAACTAAGTTTGGCTTTTCGGGATCCTTTCTGAATTACATCAAAGCAATCTACAATAATCCCCTATCCTCGATTTCAGTGAATGAGATGGAATCTACAGAAATAAAATTGGAAAGAGGCACTAGGCAAGGCTGCCCACTCTTACCCCTCCTGTTTAATTTATCTATTGAGTCATTAGCTATTAAAATACGACAGGATTTGCAAGGGGTTTTGTGTAAAAGCATTGAGGAAAAAATATTACTATACACAGTCGACGTACTAATATTTCTAAGAAATACTAAGCAGAATATTCCTAGATTAATGGAAATTATAGAAATATACAGCTCTTTTTTGGGTTACAGAGTAAGCATTAATAAAACATAATTGTTATGGCTAAATAGGCAGGGGATTCTATTAGGGAATGCCCGTTTAAAGTTGTAGATCAAATCAGGTATCTAGGTATTACTCTAAGCAAGAATTCAAATCTCTGGTATGATTTGAATTTTAAGCCAATCCTTCAAAATATATATGATCAGCTTACTGTTTGGAAACATTTACCTCTGGCTTTATCAGGGAAAATTGGCTTAATAAAGATGATCGTATTTCCAAAAATATTATATAAACTGCAGAATCTTCCTCTTCTTATAAAGAAAGCAGATATCAAAATATTCAATTAAAAGATGACAGAATTCATATGGGGGGAAAAAAGGAGGAGAATATCACTTAAAATATGGAGGATTTGCACTTCCAGATTTAGGTAACTACAATATAATGTGTCTGATTAAAATAGCAGCCAAATGGCTGATAGATAAAGAATATTACACAGCTAAATCTTTAGAAGAGGAGATAGTGAAACCGTTCTCATTAAAAGCGCTACTGCATACACAAGGAAAAGCTATGCCAAAGGATATTAAAAACCTCAGTTCAATCATGGGTGTTATTAAAGTTTGGCAACAATACTGCAAAAAAAATTAAAGTAGAGTATGCAGTGTCCAATCAATTAACAATAGTAGGATACCCCCCATTTCCTGAGGCATTAAAATCAGCGGTGTTCCATAGGTGGAAAAGGAAGGGACTGATATATATTAATCAAATGATAAACTTTATTATGGATATACCACAGATTTAAACTTTTGAAGCAGTAAGATGTGAATTTGATTTACCTAGTAAGGATTTCTATGCCTATCTGCAACTAAGGAATCTAGTTAATAAGTTGTTACAATTTCAGAGGAAGGAGTGGAGATGACCCACAATCATGGCTAAATTTGAATTATATGAACCAAAAATAGGAACCCCTAGGGGAACCGTGAGCGGGGTGCGCTGACAAAAAATGTATGTTAATAACAGATAGTCAAAATGATTAATGTCTATGGACAAACCATATTAGTCCATATGAAGAAATGGTGCTGTGTCTTCTGAAACAATAGAAATGTGCTGGCGGCGAGGCTCCTCTGGACTTCGGGTAGAAGGTGTCTGTAAATTAGAAATAACAAAGAGGGCGCCACATAGCGTGATATTGTGGATTAAAAGCCAAAATAGGTGAATAATGTAAAGGCTTACCAGAGGTAATGGCATCGTATGATAACCGGTGCTGACAGGCAGGCTAACACTTTCAGTGGCTAGCACACTGGGTGGTCTCCGGCAAGCTGTTCACAGGTGATGTTCAGCGTTTCTTTGATTGGCGTCTGTGCGGCTGAAACCTGAGACGCTGCGGTAGAGCAGATACTTTGATGCCTTATCCAGGAAGGCTCAAAGGGAGAACCAAGGCAAAAAACAAATGGACAACTTCCGTATATTTAAAATCAGTAAATTTTAATCCATAAAAACTGCTACGCGTTTCTAGACCATAAACCGGTCTTTTCTTCAGGCATACAAACAATGGATACCCATTGTTTGTATGCCTGAAGAAAAGACCGGTTTATGGTCTAGAAACGCGTAGCAGTTTTTATGGATTAAAATTTACTGATTTTAAATATACGGAAGTTGTCCATTTGTTTTTTGCCTTGGTTCTCCCTTTGAGCCTTCCTGGATAAGGCATCAAAGTATCTGCTCTACCGCAGCGTCTCAGGTTTCAGCCGCACAGACGCCAATCAAAGAAACGCTGAACATCACCTGTGAACAGCTTGCCGGAGACCACCCAGTGTGCTAGCCACTGAAAGTGTTAGCCTGCCTGTCAGCACCGGTTATCATACGGTGCCATTACCTCTGGTAAGCCTTTACATTATTCACCTATTTTGGCTTTTAATCCACAATATCACGCTATGTGGCGCCCTCTTTGTTATTTCTAATTTTTAAATTTGAATTATGTAAGATGGGAGATTTTTCCATCAAAAAATGGTATAAAGATTTAGCACTTCAAGAGGGTCAATTAAATATGCAAACAATTGTTAAAAAATGGCATATAAAGGGGTTAACGGAATGTAGTGAGGAAGATATTCAGAACAGCATCAGTAAAACAAACAAGATATTTATCTCTACTAATTATAGAGAAGTACATATTAATATATTAAATCAAACATATTTGACACCTTCAATAATGGCAAGATGGAACAGTAAAGTCAAAGATAAATGTGTTAAATGTGGTAGCAGTGGTGCTGATATTCTCCATTATTTCTGGGGATGCACAATAGTTAGACAATATCGGAATAAAACAAGCTATTGGCTTTCCAGAATACTTAAAGTAGAGAGAATTATACACCGCGACTTAGTGTTTTTCTTATTTTCCTTAGAGGATAGAATCAAAGATAAAATATTTATTGAAACAGTGATTGGAGTAGCCAGGTTTCTGTTGCTGAAAACCTGGATTTAGAAAAAAACCACCATCCATAGCCGAACTAAATAAGCAGATATTAAAACAAATGAGGATGGAGCAATGTCTGATAGATCAAGATAAAGTCAAAGAAGTTACTAGATTTTTTAAAAAAATGGGAAATATTTATTCCCTCTCAAACAATTGAAGTTCAAAAGAAAATTATATATCCTCTCAGATCTACGGAAAATGTCTTAAATGCTATATTGGGAAATTAACTACCACAGATTTACTAAGCTTTTTCTTTCCCTGCATGAGAGGAGGACAAGTTGAAGTAAATTTATTTTAGTATAAAGATTATGTCTCTGAATAGGATGAAGGGTTATTAGAAGGCAACTGTTCAACCAAGGCTTAAGTAGTTGCTATATTTGGAAAATAATATAGACTGGGAGAAGGCTGATTGGGAACCTTTATTATAATCATAATTATCATTATAGAGTATCTCTTTCACTTCCCTTTTTTTTTTTTTCCTTTTCCCCCTCCCTTCCCTCAAGTTTATGTAGGAAAAGGTACCCATTCGGGGATGATAGAAAGTTACTTGTTCTCAAAAGGAATATTATGTAAAAAAGGAGGATTTACTCTTAAAGATAACTATTTGGACATCATGTCTTTTGCCATGATTTCATTTTGGAATTACGGTTCGTTTTTTTTTGGGAGCGTATGTTCAATTTAAGTAGTTTTAATCTTATTGTGATATTCTATTTTTCATGGGGGGTACTTATTCGCAATGTATTTATTCCCCAAATATGTGAACATTTGCATTTATATCGTTTTTGCTTTCTGTACCCCAAATGGACTACCAATAAAATAAATTGAAAGAAAAAAAAAAAACACATCTAATTTTACTAAAAAAAAAAATCCTAACTAGCTTTTTCCTTTCATTCTATTGGCTGATTTGAATTTGAAGATTCAAATCCGCCAATAGGAATGCAAGGGGTACCTCACATTCACTATTCAGTGTGGGACCGTATGAAGAGGAGCCCCATGTTAGTGCTCTGAAGAGGAGGACCAATGTCGCGCCATCACTGCTGCCATCACTGCAGCTACAGGGATGAAGAAAAGAAGATGGACCGCCAGGGAGAAGATGGATGAAGATAGACCACCTCCAGGATGAAGATGGAATGCCGCCGAGATGAAGATGAAGCACCGCCGCCATCAACAAATTTAGGGGTATTTTCATTTGGGTTAGGTTAGGGGAGTTAGGTTGGGGGTTTAGGGGTTAATAGCGAAGTTTAGTGTTTGCGATGTGGGGATGGCGATTTAGGGGTTAATAGTTTATTTAGATAGTTTGCAATGTGGGGGGATGGCGGTTTAGAGGTTAATAGTTTATTTAGATAGTTTGCAATGTGGGGGGATGGCGGTTTAGAGGTTAATAGTTTATGAGTGGAAGACTAATTTGTAATGTTTTTTTTTTTTTTATGTGTTTTGTGCAACTTTTTAGTTTTGGAAAATAGTTAACCATAGCTCTGAGATCACGGTTGGCACATTGCGTCTCACTTGTAACCTAGCCCTAAAGATATAAGTGTAATGTTTTAGTTTCTATAAGGTAATGGGTATCATGTTGTGTTTCCCTTGCTTAATCTCTTCTGCTGAGAAAAATTAGTGATGGATAAAGTGTGCAAATGATGGCTATATGGGTTATTCCAATGTTAACCCCTTAAAGTGAAAGTTTAATGACTTAAATCCCAGTATTTAAAAATACTCTTAAAACATTGACAGTTTAAGTAATTAAACTTTACAATCTCTTTTCTTTTTAGAAAAAACTAACCTTTTTGTTACGCTAAACTTACAGCCGTTCCTCCGCCCACATCTCCTTCAGCATTGAGCAGATAGATGACGAATCCAGCTTCCTCCAATTGTTGTGTGCCCCCTTTGGCGTCCAGCTCGTGAGGCACACAAAGATTGGAGGAAGTTGGATCATCATCCATATGCTAAATACTGAAGGACATGCGGGCGGAGGATCAGCAGTAAGTTTACAGTAACAAAAAGGAAAGTTTTTAAAAAAAAGAAGCTTAGAAGCTTGGCAGTGCAGAAATAGCAGGGCAGAAAATCACACTATGTGCCCCTCTATGCATCGGTTTGCGGTGGTGCCGTATTTTGGTGGTGTTCAGTCCATCACTGGAGAAAGGCAGGATGGGGATGGAGGGGGCGGAGTGGGGATGGAACTACTACACTACAGAAAAAGGTTTAGATAGTGAGAGTGAGGGAGAGAGAGAGGGAAGGAGGGATCCACTACCTATAGAAAATGTGTAACTTTATATGAACTGGGTACCATTACCTAAGATTGCAGATAGTAGTTAGGGTTAGGAAGGTTAGATAGTTGTTTGGAGGGATCAGGAAGGTGGGAGGGTAAGTGGGATCCTACACTGCAGAAAATAAAAATAAAAAACGCCCCAAAAATTTAGATTGGCAGAAGATGGTGGTGACCAGTGGGGGGTGAGGGAGGTAAGAGAGCTGTTTGGGAGGGATCAGGTGGTGGGAGGGTAATCTCTACAGCCCAAATAAAATTAACCTTACAAGCTAATTAATCCCTTCGCTGCCGGGAATTTCAGAAGTGTGGTGCTCAGCTGCAATTAGCGGCCTTCTAATTAACAAAAGGAAATGGCAAAGCCATGCATGTCTGCTATTTCTAAGCAAAGGGGATTCCAGAGAAGCATTTTCAACCATTTATGTTATGACTGCATATGCGATATGTAAACAATTGCAGTGAGAAAACCAAATATATAAAGTTTTGATGGTTTAAATGGAGTGATAGCAAAAATGCTAAAAATGCTCTGGTCTTTTGAGTCTTTTGAGTATGTTTTTGCCTGAAATTCACATTCCTTAAAGTGATAAAGCCCAGTATTTAAAAATACTCTTAAAATATGGGCACTTTAAGTCATTAAACTTTACAATTAAGCTTGCCTTAAGCAGTTTGCCAGTGTCTGAGGCTAAGGGCTCCATTTATCAAGCAGCGAATGGGATGCTCCTCGGAGCCCCATCGTTTCAAACTCAACTGAAGTGAAAGCGACCGCTGCTCCTTAACCTCTCCAACACCTAAAAGGTGGCGGATTAAATTAATTCTAATCCAATCCAATTGGGATGATGCTAGCGGCCATTTTAAGAAGGGGGCAGCATTCCACAAGCATTTCTGGTGAAATGCTTGTGCAATTATAAATACGGACAGCGTATGCTGTCTGCCTGCAGCAATGTCCAGCGTACATGATTCGCTCATAAATTGAGCCCATAGTTTAAAAATTTCAGCTCATAGCAGTGCACAATTATATGTGGTCATTAACTGGTCAGGATATCTATCTATCTATCTAGCTTGCTTCATGCTCCCTAAGGGGTCAAATAGCAAAACTCTGCAACCTAGGTTGTCAAAATGCTGAAAATTGTATTAAGCAGCCATTTGATTTGTAACATTTGCAGGTTATTGAATTGCTATTTGGCCTGTCTAGAAAGTAGGTTTGCATAATCAACAAATGCAAGATAACAAGACAATGCAATAGCACTTAGTCTGAATAAAAGATTTTTTTTTCTGATAATTTTAAAAGTTATGTCTATTTCCACTCCCCCTGCACCATGTGACAGCCATCAGCCAATCACAAATGCATACACGTACCATGTGACAACCATCAGCCAATCACAAATGCATACATGCTTCTTCTTGCACAAGCTCAGTAGGAGCTGGTGACTCAAATAGTTTAAATATAAAAAGACTGTGCACTTTTTTTTAATGGAAGTAAATAGGAAAGTTGTTTAAAATTGCATGCTCTAGCTAAATAATGAAAGTTTAATTTTGACTTGAGTGTCCCTTTAAACAAGCACACATGTGACACAAAAGTAAGAGGTGTTTAATCTCCTTTTAAAGGGAAAAAGTCCCTTTAAATTAATTTAATGCATAACTTTCATATCCCTTTAAGTCAGATGTTATTGCATAATCTTTAAAGCAGTCTATAAGCATTAGATATCACAAGGGTTGACATTCAGTTGTGTGTGGTTGTTTACATTACATAAAAGTCACAGTACAGGAAATTCACACCTAACTTATTACTGCAGGCAGGGCGGTATAGAACCAATTACTTATTTTAGATTCTTAAATAAACGCATAATTTGAGGAACAATTACGAAAACAGAATTGATTACAGGAGGAAGAAATTAGACTGGCATGTCAAACCTGATATGTGAATTGACAGGGGGAAAAAAATGTGATTGTGACTGAGAAGCAAATTATGGTCAAATATATATATATATATATATATATATATATATATATATATATATATATATATATATATATATATATATATATATATAAAAATTCAAATCATCAAAAGACATCCTGTGTTTTGAGTGGATGTTTAAAAAAAAAAAGTCAAATTACTTCCTGAGGTTTTATTATTGCACCATTGTTTACATATATATGTGTTTGATTCCACATAAGGTTTAACACATAGGTACCAGCTCCTGAGTAGCAATGCACTATATCTGGTGAGCCAATGACAAGAAACAAATGTGTGTGGCCACCAATCACCAGCTAGCTCCCTGTAGTGCATTGCTGCTGCTTAAGATATGTACATATGCTTTTCAACAAAATATGTCAAGGCAACAAAATAAATTTGATAGCAAAAGTGAATTTAAAAATTCATAAATCATGAAAGTTATATTTTAACTTTCATACCCCTTTAATATTTGTTTGTATTAGTGTGGGAAAAATATTGCAATCACAAAAATAGAATCCATACATATACGCATACCAATCTGACTGGCAGAATGATTCAAATTAAATTGATGCACTGCTCTAGTTACAGTGATATGCATAAATCACCAGTGTAATTATTGTGACCAGTGGTGTAATTTGTTTTTATGCTGCCCTAGGCACTTGCAAATTTGCCTCCTCCAACCCCATCAATTTTAGCTAATTTCTCTCATACATTACACACAACAGCAAGCCAAGGACAAATATGTGCCAAGAGCCCTTACTAAACAGGCGGATAGCATGAACTTCAAAAGATGAGAAGGAAAGAGAGGGGGGTGAAGGAATGCAGTGAAAGGTACCGTGTGGAGACAGGAGAATTCCTACTCCCCCTCCTTGTTTGTCTCCTGACCAGGGAGGGTGACTGAAGTGCAGGCCACCATAGGACAGAGAGGCTACAGCAGTTGTGTTAGAGGAGGAAAGTCAAGATTCAGTGAGGGCTAATGTGAAATAAATAGGTTGTGAATAGATGTAAGCTTATTGCATACAGAGCGTGCATTCCAAAGGGCACAAGAGAATTGGGGTGTACTAACAGTAGTGTGACCACATTTCCAAGCTGCCATTCAGGGACACTACCGCCCCCCCAGCAGGTGATTTTGATACTATTGTGTACTATTGTCAATCAAGTAACAGGTTACAGGTCATTTGTTAGATATCTGATCACTTTGCAAAGCAAGAAAGAGAAAAACACAATCTGAGCACAAACCCCAATCTTAATTGGCTGCAGCAAAGGAAAAATGTGTCTAAGTCTTAAAACAAGAGAAAAAGTTACCTGTGCATTTTAAATAAAGCACACACCCCCTCCAGCCGCTCACGCTATGCCCCACGATCTCACTGCCCAGTCTTCCCTCATACTTTACCTCTATTGACCAGGTTGCTTTACAAAAATATCCCTATTTATTCAGTTCATGGGAGCAAAAAAAGGTCCTTCAGCATGCACTGCTATTCCGGAACACGGCAAAGTTATCCCAAATAAGCACAGCTCCAATAGCAGACGCCAATGATTAAGGAGCAGGCACTACTCAAGTCTCAACTACATAGCGGCAGAAAAAGAGGGGGCGGAGATATACCAAAAATAACAAACATTCATATTCCCGCTTCCCTCCCTCATAACTTACTGGCAGTGCCTCTGATCTGGAGGCTGGCCCTGGCCCACCCCTGCCCCCTGGGACGATGTTGTCTAGACTCTCCTCAATCTGACAATCTGCTGCGCTGCCGCCCTAGAGTCTCAGTCAATCCCTAGATCCACGGGGCTGTGTCTGACGTCACTGCTGTCAGTGTCAGTGCTGGCTCTCAGTTTGTTTCTTTTACTTCCGGGACACAGAATGAAGATACCCGGGACAGACCTTTAAAATGCGGGACTGCCCCAGGCAATCCGGGATACATGGTCACCCTAACTAACAGAGGTGCAGTTAATGAGGGTTAGAGTGTTAAGTGGGCAAGGTGTATGAGGTGTCATTTGGGATAGGGAATTGAGGGAAGCAGAGGGTGGACCTGGGTTAGGTGAGGCATCCCCAGCTGCAAGAAGAAGAAATATGGTGACCAAAAGGAGATGAGAATGTGTCTTATGCAAGTGTTTATGTTTAGAATCAGTGAAGCATGGCTGGCTGAGGGATGTGAGATAGGAATAGATTTCATGTGTGTTGTAGAGAGGGGAAGGTAGAAGAGAAGGAGAAATATGAATTGTCTGAGTGCTGTTTGTGAAAGGAAGAGCTGTGACATCATGCCATAGAACTACCCCTCAAAATCTACTACCTCCCAAAGCCTGCTAAATTAGGCACAATCCTAGTTGGCCAAGGACAAAATACGCCCCTAATAGTGATCAACATTTTACATTAATGACAAAGCTGTTTTGTCAAATTGAGAGAGAGTAAAATATTAACATTCTGTTGATCAAATATTTTTGAATATTCAGATCATCTTATTTTCATAATAAAGAAAGAATTTTAACGTTTTATATGTGTTATGCAAAACATCAGTGTTTGAGATTATATTTACCTGACCAGTATACTGGTATAGTGTGAATGGCACACTAGGAAAATGATGATATAATTATTATAAAAATTTTTTTTATGAAAATGTGTGTTCCAGTGTTTAAGTCAGTGCTTTCCAAACTGTGTGTCGGGACACACTAGTGTGTCGGCAGCAGTGTGTAGGTGTGTCCCTGCTTCAGCACAAATTTTTTTAAATTTTAATTTTTTTAAATGTTTTTTTTTGTTTTCTGATTTTCCACCTGCCTGCTACGCATATCACATTGTTGACACGTGATTGATACCTAGGGGGTCACAGATCATCTTAACCTATTGGCGCAGCTCAGTGGGAACTGAAACTATTCCCATTGGCGGCTTTAATGGCACATTGGCACCTGACTGCATGTGTAGTCTCCTCAATCGGATCGTGGCTGCATGTGTAGTCAGTGAGTGCGACAGCAGTGTGTTTGCAGCGTGGGCAGTAGTCAATCGGACTCACCGAGCTCTGAGGGTGGCAGCTTAAACGATGAGCTGAAGTCAGTGGGGTTTTTTTGCAGCTAGCTCCCAGTAGTGCATTGCTGTTCCTGCTCTTGATATATGGATAGGAAGGAGAAGCTTAAAAATGCGAGTGTCTAATTTTCCACCAAATATTCAGAAACTGTGTTCATCCCATTAAAATAGTAAGTAAGTAACTATTGGTGCTATTAAACTTTTTTTTTAATTCTTGCACTGTTACTGTTGTACTGTTACTTGTAAATACATTTCTTTTTTATATAATTTATGTATGTGTTCTTATCTCTTAAAACAAGTTAGTTTAACCTCCTGTTTGCCAGTACAACTGAATTACTGTGTCGCGAAATGATGTAGGTCTAAAAAGTGTGTCACCGACATGAAAAGTTTGGAAAGCTCTGGTTTAAGTAATTGGCTTATAAGGACTGAAAGAGTTGTATTTTTGTGGTGAGGCAGAAGTCTCAGACAAGAAAAACATTTTTTTATTTTTAAAAGTTCCTAGTTTGAGGGACCAGGGAAAAATTGATTAATTTAAGAAATTGCTTCAACACAGGAATTTATTAAATCAAATTACAAATATCACTGAAAAAAACAAAAATGTGTTATTTCATAAAACAATACAGTCTGACCTTTAATAAAAGTCTCAAGTAATGCAGATTTTATTAAAAGTAACATTGGACGGCTCACAAAAATGCTAAATTACCCAGAAAAGTGAAAGTTTGTAAATATAATTTGTTTTGAGTCTTCTGAAGAAGAGCGGATGGTAATTCTGGAATTGATGACACAGACTGTAATCATAAGGCATTCTGGGAAATTATACTCTGTGTCAGTAAACTGACTAAATGATCCTGTGTGATATACAGGAACACACAGAACTGCTAATGACTGCAGCTTTGTGAAACAGCATGTAAAGAAGAGAGAGATCAAGACCTAGAAAATAAAACTGATTTGGTATCTATCTTTTCCATAAAACATAAACAAGCAGTTATTGAGGGTTTGCCTCTATGCTCTTTTAGTTGTATTATTGTCTCAATGTTAATATTTAAAAGTCAAAAATACAAATATACACAATCAATCACTCTGTTTCTCTCTGGGCCGAATGATCAAAGCTTTACTGGATCAGAAGTGAAAACCCACGCTGACACTCGCAGGGGCTGCCCTCAAGGATTTATCTAAAAAAGGGTCTGTCCCTGTGATTTGTGAGATGCCTCCAAGGTTACTCTGCTTCAGTGTTATCTTACAATCGCCTATGTTTTCCTATTTATGTGTTTTTCTATGAGGGAAATATGGGTTATGAGTATTTTGACAGAATCTCACACCTTTTAATGTGGAAAAATACCCAGCCAGATCTGAAAGAGTGACATGTTTAGAGAATATGCCACACCTGGAGAAATTTCAGCTACACCAATGGAATGCCCATTTCAGGCCACTAGTAGAGGCATGGAAACTCATTTTACAATAAGGAAAGTATTATGATTTGGATTTAGTATTATAAATACCAAACAGCATTTTTCCACGTGTAGTTTTATTCTGATTTTTTTTCCCTGCTCCTTAACTAATCAAATGCCATATATTTAATCTTTGCCTTTAAAAACTTATATGTGCACCTTTTTTGTTTTGTCTCCACCTGTGAAAGGGTTAAATTACTGCATATAGTAATGCTTCTATTGCAATGTTATGCCGGCCCACTTGGATGAATAAAAATTTAAAAAAAATGGTTTAAAATTGTACGCTCTATTTGAAGCATGAAAGAAAAATTTTGGTATTCCCTTTAAATAGGATTTTTGCTAAACAATTTAAACAATTTTGTTATGATTTTTAATGCAATGAAATAATAAACTTTTTTTACTGTGTAATTCTGTTTCAAAATTCCATTTTTATTATTTTTAAATTCTTTTTTTTGTACACTCTATTGTACAGTATATATCACCTTCCCATCTCTCTCCGACATTGGTTCACCTGGTCATGATTCGGCTATATTTATCATCTGTTAACTTAATTTGTTCTACATTATTTCTTATGGGGAACATCTTCAAAGCAACACAGGGGCAGTTGGACCCCAGAGCAGGGCATACAGGGCAGAAGAGAAATTGGAATGGTGGAAGATGACAACAAAAGTTCAAAAAGTAACCAACACCATGGACAGAGGAGAGGACACAGAAGTAGAGTGTTATCTGAAAAAGTCACAAGCTGTGGTTCAAATGGGCAGACGGGAACCCAAGGTAGCAGGACATGGTGGAATAGAGTACATGTTCACACGTTGGAGCAGCAGCAGGATATGTGGGTAGGATAGCAGGGGGTAGTCTGGGCACCCAGTAAAGAAAATGAGTTACAGGACATGGTGGTATACAGTTTTTTTTCCCACAAATTGGCACAGCAGCAGCAAGTGGACAGATGGGCAATCCAGGCACCAATGGCAGCACATGAACCCTGGGACATGGTTGTATAAAGTACATTTGAACAAGTTAAAGAAACAGCATACGGGGGCAGAAGACCAAGTGGACAAATGCAGCACAGGAGCAGCAGGACATGTTGTAATAGAGTGATGATGGGATCAAGTATCCTGTTAATACACCGTACCCTAATGGTGTCAGGATTGGTCAAGAACAAGAATGAAACTTACATTCTAGTTGGTTGTCACAGAAATCAGTTAACTAAGAGGGACAATGCAGGATCGTTATTAAATAGTGGTTTTCCTGCTTGTAGCAAAAAAAGCATTAACAAAATAAATTTTTAGTGACACAGTCCTTTGTTCACTTGTTAGGCATCTGAGGAAACTGAGCTAATTGTGTACATATGTTTTTAATGTTTTAATTAAACTAATTGGCTTACAATACATCTGGAGCCTTCATCTGACCCAGACGGAAACTTTGGTAAACCTTTGTGGTGGAACAGAGACCAGAGTTCAATTAGCTGAGACACAGAGATGTCAGCATGTAGTTTTCAGCACATTCTGTGCTGATATTTTTGTGAGTATACATCTCCTTCTTACTCTTGAAAGGGAGGGGCATTTGTCAGCTGTCTGCACTAGGAGGCGCCCGTCTTTGTTCTTCTGCATTTCAGATTACTGGAAACTAGCCGCTGATTGGTGGCTGCACACAAATGCCTCTTGTCATTGGTTCACCAGATGTGTTCTACAAGTTCCCAGTAGTGCATAGCTGCCTATACAACAAAAGGATACAACAAGAAGCAAATTAAAATAGATGTAAATTGGGAAGTTATTTAAAATCACATGCTATATCTGAATCATAAAATAAAAATGTTTGGTTGCATGTCCCTTTAAATGCTAACAAGGGTAACACAGCCATTTCTAATTTTTCCTAGACACACAAAAAATATGGAGGTGGACTGAAAAGAATACACATCCCATACTACTGGCAAAACTCACAGCTCACAAGCAGCTGGGTAAAGTATTTCACTTATACTAATACAGATTAAATGTATTTTAATGTTTTTTTATTAAAAACTGAATAGTGAAAGGCTCAAGTGTGTAGGTGTATATATGTATGTGTGTGTACATATGCATGTGTGTGTGTATACAGTATATGTATGTGTATATATGTGTACTGTATGTATGTGTGTGTACATATGCATGTATGTATGTGTTTATATATATATATATATATATATGCATGTATGTATGTATGTATGTACATATGCATGTGTGTGTGTGTGTATACAGTATATATATGTGTATATATGTGTACTGTATGTATGTGTTTGTATATATATATATATATATATATATATATATATATGCATGTATTTATGTGTGTACATATGCATGTATGTACAGTGGGTATTGAAAAGAATCAACCCCCCCTTGAAAATAATCACATTTTGTTGCTTTGCAGCCTGAAATAAAGACAGGGACTGTTTTTGTTTATTCAGTTGTATTTACTCAGTGCAACTTATAACATCCAAGTGAGAAATATAGCACCAACATGTCAGACAAAAATAAAGACAATTCAAATGCAGAATCACTGAGTTGGAAAAAGGATCACCTCCTCCTAAAATTACTTGTAAACTTAATCAGGTGTAGTTAATCACCTTCTCAACGGCACGCACAAAGCCATTTGACCATCAACTGTGATCAGCTGTGGGCATATTGATTAGCTCAGCATGAAAAGAGCTTTCCTGGAGCATCTCAGTCCCTGGTAGTGCAACTGAAGCAAATAATCACATATGGTGGCAAGGCCCTGTCAAAAGATCTCTGGTATATATTTTGGTATTTGGTACAACACAGATCCTCTCTGGATCAGGACGTCGCTCCAAACTGGATGAAAGAGCCAGTGGGAAACTGGTCAAAGAGGCTACCAAGAGGCCCACAGCAACTCTGAAGCAGTTGCAGGGATTTATGATAAAGAGTGGTCATTGTGTGCATGTGACAACAATATCACAAATTCTCCACAAATGTGGCTTGTATGGGAGGGTTCCAAGAAAAAAGCCACTCCTAAAGACAGGTCACATGCAGTCACAACTGACCTTTGCCATAACACACCTAGGAGATTCTGAGGCCACATGGAAAAAGGTGTTATGGTCAGATGAGACTAAAATTGAATTATTTGGCCTCAACATCGTAACGATATGTCTGGAGGAAAACAAAATTTATGCTTACCTGATAAATTTATTTCTCTTGTGGTGTATCCAGTCCATGGATCATCCATTACTTGTGGGATATTCTCCTTCCCAACAGGAAGCTGCAAGAGGATCACCCACAGCAGAGCTGTCTATATAGCTCCTCCCCTAACTGCAACCTACCAGTCATTCGACCGAAGACAAGCAAGAGAAAGGAGAAACTATAGGGTGCAGTGGTGACTGTAGTTTAAAAATAAAAAACACCTGCCTTAAAATGACAGGGCGGGCCGTGGACTGGATACACCACAAGAGAAATAAATTTATCAGGTTAGCATAAATTTTGTTTTCTCTTGTAAGGTGTATCCAGTCCACGGATCATCCATTACTTGTGGGATACCAATTCCAAAGCTATAGGACACGGATGAAGGGAGGGACAAGGCAGGCGCTTAAATGGAAGGCACCACTGCCTGTAAGACCTTTCTCCCAAAAATAGCCTCCGAAGAAGCAAAAGTATCAAATTTATAGAATTTAGAAAAAGTATGAAGCGAAGACCAAGTCGCCGCCTTACAAATCTGTTCAACAGAAGCCTCATTCTTAAAAGCCCATGTGGAAGCTACCGCTCTAGTAGAATGAGCTGTAATTATTTCAGGAGGCTGCTGGCCAGCAGTCTCATAAGCTAAGTGGATTATACTTCTTAGCCAAAAAGATAGAGAAGTTGCCAAAGCCTTTTGGCCTCTCCTCTGTCCAGAGTAGACAACAAACAATGCAGATGTTTGACGAAAATCTTAAGTACCTTGTAAATAAAACTTTAAAGCGCGAACCACGTCAAGATTGTGTAATAGACGTTCCTTCTTTGAAGAAGGATTAGGACACAGTGACGGAACAACAATCTCCTGATTGATATTTTTATTAGATACCACCTTAGGCAGAAAACCAGGTTTGGTACATAACACTACCTTATCTGCATGGAAAATGAGATAAGGGGAATTACATTGTAAAGCAGATAACTCCGAAACTCTTCGAGCCGAGGAAATAGCTACTAAAAACAGAACTTTCCAAGATAAGAGCTTAATATCTATGGAATGCAAAGGTTCAAACGGAACCCCTTGAAGAACTTTAAGAACTAAATTTAAACTCCATGGCGGAGAAACAGGTTTAAAAACAGGCTTGATTCTAACCAGAGCCTGACAAAACCCCTGAACATCTGGAACCTCAGCCAGACGTTTGTGCAAAAGAATAAACAGAGCAGAAATCTGTCCCTTTAAGGAACTAGCTGATAAACCCTTCTCCAATCCTTCTTGGAGAAAAGATAATATCCTAGGAATCCAGACTTTACTCCATGAGCAACCCTTGGATTCACACCAATGAAGATATTTAGACCATATCTTATGATAGATTTTCCTGGTGACAGGCTTTCACGCCTGTATTAAGGTATGAATGACCGACTCGGAGAAACCACGCTTTGATAAAATCAAGCGTTCAATCTCCAAGCAGTCAGACGCAGAAAAATTAGATTTGGATGGTCGAAAGGACCCTGAAGTAGAAGGTCCTGTCTCAGAGGCAGAGTCCATGGTGGAGAGGATGACATGTCCACCAGATCTGCATACCAAGTCCTGCGAGGCCACGCAGGTGCTATCAAAATAACCGAAGCTCTCTCCTGTTTGATCTTGGCAATCAGACGAGGGAGCAGAGGAAACAGTGGAAACACATAAGCCAGGTTGAAGGACCAAGGCACTGCTAGAGCATCTATCAGTGCTGCCTTGGTATCCCTGAACCTGGAACCGTAACAAGGAAGCTTGGCATTCTGACGAGACGCTATGAGATCCAGTTCTGGTTTGCCCCAAAGTTGAATCAACTGTGCAAATACCTCCGGATGGAGCTCCCACTCCCCCGGATGAAAAGTCTGTCAACTTAGAAAATCCGCCTCCCAGTTCTCTACTCCTGGGATATGGATAGCTGATAGATGGCAAGAGTGAATCTCTGCCCATCGATTATCTTTGAAACCTCTAATGTTGCTAGGGAATTCCTTGTTCCCCCTTGATGGTTGATGTAAGCTACAGTCGTGATGTTGTCCGACTGAAATCTGATGAACCTGACAAGCAAGCCTGAAGAGCATTGAATATCGCTCTTAGTTCCAGAATGTTTATCGGAAGGAGTGCTTCCTCCTGAGTCCACGATCCCTGAGCCTTCAGGGAGTTCCAGACTGCACCCCAGCCCAGAAGGCTGGCATCTGTTGTTACTATTGTCCAATCTGGCCTGCGGAAGGTCATACCTTTGGACAGATGGACCCGAGATAGCCACCAGAGAAGAGAATCCCTGGTCTCTTGATCCAGATTTAGTAGAGGGGACTAATCCGTGTAATCCCCATTCCACTGACTGAGCATGCAGAGTTGCAGCGGTCTGAGATGTAGGCGGGCAAACGGCACTATGTCCATTGCCACTACCATTAAGCCGATTACTTCCATACACTGAGCCACTGAAGGGCGAGAAGTAGAATAAAGAACACGGCAGGAATTTAGAGGTTTTGACAACCTGGCCTCTGTCAGGTAAATCTTCATTTCTACAGAATCTATCAGAGTTCCCAGGAAGGAAACTCTTGTAAGAGGGGATAGAAAACTCTTCTTTTCATTCACTTTCCACCCATGAGACCTCAGGAATGCCAGAACAATGTCCGTATGGGACTTGGCAATTTGGAAATTCGACGCCTGTATCAGAACGTCGTCTAAGTAAGGGGCTACTGCTATGCCCCGCGGCCTTAGGACCGCCAGAAGTGACCCCCAGAACCTTTGTAAAGATTCTTGGTGCCGTAGCTAACCCAAAGGGAAGAGCCACAAACTGGTAATGCCTGTCTAGGAAGGCGAACCTGAGAAACCGATGATGATCTTTGTGTATCGGAATGTGAAGATAAGCATCCTTTAAGTCCACGGTAGTCATGTATTGACCCTCCTGGATCATAGGTAGGACGGTTTGAATAGTCTCCATCTTGAAAGATGGGACCCTGAGAAATTTGTTTAGGATCTTGAGATCTAAGATTGGTCTGAAGGTTCCCTCTTTCTTGGGAACCACAAAGAGATTTGAATAGAAGCCTTGCCCCTGTTCCTCCTTTGGAACTGGGTGGATCACTCCCATAACTAGGAGGTCTTGAACACAATGTAAGAATGCCTCTCTCTTTATCTGGTCTGCAGATAATTGTGAGAGGTGAAATCTTCCTTTTGGGGAAGAAGCTTTGAAGTCCAGAAGATATCCCTGGGACACAATTTCCAACGCCCAGGGATCCTGGACATCTCTTGCCCAAGCCTGGGCGAAGAGAGAAAGTCTGCCCCCTACTAGATCCGTTACCGGATCGGGGGCTGATCTTTCATGCTGTCTTAGAGGCAGCAGCAGGCTTCTTGGCCTGCTTACCTTTGTTCCAGGCCTGGTTAGGTCTCCAGACCGGCTTGGACTGGGCAAAATGTCCCTCTTGTTTTGCATTAGAGGGAGTTGATGCCGCGCTCGTCTTAAAGTTTCGAAAGGCACGAAAATTAGTTTGTTTGGTCCTTAATTTATTAGACCTATCCTGAGGAAGGGCATGACCTTTTCCTCCAGTAATATCAGAAATGATCTCCTTCAGTCCAGGCCCGAATAGGGTCTGCCTCTTGAAGGGAATGTTGAGAAGCTTAGACTTTGAAGTAACGTCAGCTGACCAGGATTTAAGCCATAGCGCCCTACGCGCCTGTATAGCAAAACCTGAGTTCTTAGCCGTTAGTTTGGTTAAATGAACAACGGCGTCAGAAACAAATGAATTGGCTAGCTTAAGCGCTTTAAGCTTGTCAAGTATATCATCCAATGGAGTTTCTACCTGTAAGGCCTCTTCCAGAGACTTAAACCAGAAGGCCGCAGTAGCAGTGACCAGGGCAATGCATGCAAGAGGCTGGAGAATAAAACCTTGTTGAATAAACATTTTCTTAAGGTAACCCTCTAACTTTTTATCCATTGGATCTAGGAAAGCACAACTGTCCTCGACGGGAATAGTTGTACCCTTAGCTAGGGTAGAAACTGCTCCCTCCACCTTAGGGACCGTTTGCCATAAGTCCTGTGTAGCGGCATCTATTGGAAACATTTTCTTAAAAATAGGAGGGGGAGAGAACGGTACACCTGGTCTATCCCATTCCTTAGTAATAATTTCTGAAAACCTTTTAGGTATTGGAAAAACGTCAAGTGTAAACAGGCACTGCATAGTATTTATCCAATCTACACAATTTCTCTGGCACTATAATGGTGTCACAGTCATCCAGAGTAGCTAAAACCTCCCTGAGCAACACACGGAGGTGTTCAAGCTTAAATTTAAAAGTAGACATATCAGAATCAGGTTGAAGCATCTTCCCTGAGTCAGAAAAATCACCCACAGATAGAAGCTCTCCTGCCTCAGCTTCTGCATATTGTGAGGGGATATCAGACATAGCTACTAAAGCGTCAGAGCTCTGTATTTTTTCTAGTCCCAGAGCTGTCTCGCTTTCCTTGTAACCCTGGTAGTTTGGACAATACCGCTGTAAGGGTATGATCCATAACTGCCGCCATGTCTTGTAAAGTAAACGCCATGGGCGCGCTAGATGTACTTGGCGCCACTTGAGCGGGAGTCCCTTGAGCGGAATACAAAGGTTCTGACACGTGGGGCGAGTTAGTCGGCATAACTTCCCCTTGTCAATTTCCTCTGGTGATAAATCTTTTAAAGACAGAATATGATCTTTATAACTTAAAGTAAAATCAGTACATTTGGTACACATTCTAAGAGGGGGTTCCACAATGGCTTCTAAACATAATGAACAAGGAGTTTCCTCTATGTCAGACATGTTTAAACAGACTAGCAATGAGACCAGCAAGCTTGGAAAACACTTTGATAAATGTAAACAAGCAAAAAATAGAAATTGAAAAACAGTGATAAAAAGCAGTAAATCTTACGAAATTTTTACAGTGTGTATAATAGACTAACAGAGCATTGCACCCACTTGCAAATGGATGATTAACCCCTTAGTTTCAAAACCGGATCAAAAAAATGATAAACGTTTTTTAACAGTCACAACAAACTGCCACAGCTCTGCTGTGATCCTACCTGCCCATACAACGACTTTTGAAGGCACAAAAACCCTTTGTAGAGGTCCTAAGTGTTCAGGGGACTCCTAGGGAAGCTGGAAGTCTCAAGCTGCAAAAACTACTGCACGATTTAGGCCTGAAATTAGGCCCCTCCCAACCTGTACTCACAGTGAGAGAGCCATAAAAAACTATCCCTAGGCAAAATCTAGCCAGCCATGTGGAAAAAACTGGGCCCCAATAAAGTTTTATCACCAATATGTAGAAAAAAACGTTTAAACACTTCCACCAAACGTTATCTTATTTTCAGTAATGTGAAAAAGTAATAAGAATATTACATTTTACAGCAAGCATGATACTAGTCGTTATTAAATCACTGTAATCAGGCTTACCTTAAATAAATCCGGTATTAACAGCATTTTCTAGCATATTCATTTCTCTAGAAAATTTTAAACTGCACATACCTCATAGCAGGAGACCCTGCACGCCATTCCCCCAGCTGAAGTTACCTCATCTCTTCAGTTATGTGTGAGAACAGCAATGGATCTTAGTTACAACCTGCTAAGATCATCAAAAACCACAGGCAGACTCTTCTTCAACTTTCTGCCTGAGGCTAAAACAGTACAACTCCGGTACCATTTGAAAATAATAAACTTTTGATTGAAGATAAACTACATAAATTCACCACATCTCTCTAGCTACTTCCTATCTTGTCGAGAGCTGCAAGAGAATGACGGGTAGGTGGCAGTTAGGGGAGGAGCTATATAGACAGCTCTGCTGTGGGTGATCCTCTTGCAGCTTCCTGTTGGGATGGAGAATATCCCACAAGTAATGGATCATCCGTGGACTGGATACACCTTACAAGAGAAATACAATACAGCTCACCATCCAAATAACACCATACCTTCAGTAAAGAATGGAGGTGGTAATATCCTGTTATGGGGGTGTTTCTCTGCAGCAGGCACTGGAGCACTTGTCAGGAAAGAAGGAATAATGGATGGGGCAAAATACCGTCAAATTCTTAGGAAAATCTGCTGCCCTCTGCCAGGAAGTTGTCAATGGGAAGGAGGTTTACCTTCCAACATGCCAATGACCCAAAGCACACAGCAAAAATGACCACACAGTGGTTAAAGGAGAAAAAGGTGAATGTCCTTGCATGGCCTAGTCAGAGCCTAGACTCAAACCCCATTGAAAATCTGTGGCATGACTTGAAGACTGCAGTCCACAGTCACCATAAAATGTAATGGAACTGGAGCAGTTCTGCAAAGAAGAGTGGGCAAATATTGCACAGTCTAGATGTGCAAAGTTATTACAGATATATCCCAACAGACTAAAGGCTGTAATTTAAGCAAAAGGTGGTTCAACAAAATACTGGCACAAGGGGGTGATCCTTTTTCCAACTCAGTGATTCTGTTTTTGAATTGTCTTTATTTTTGTCTGACATGTTGGTGTTATATCTTTCACTTGGATGTTATAAGTTGCACTGAGTAATAACAACTGGATAAACAAAAACTGTGTCTGTCTTTATTTTAGGCTGCAAAGCAACAAAATGTGATTATTTTCAAGGGGTGATTCTTTCCAATACCCACTGTATGTATGTGTTTGTATACATATATGTTTGTGTGTACATATGCATTAATGTATGTATGTAGGTATGTATGTGTGTGTATACATATGCATGTATGTGTGTGTATACATATGGATGCATGTATATGTACGTGTACATATGTATGCATGTGTGTATATACATATGCATGTATGTATGTATGCATGTGTGTGTATACATATGGATACATGTATATGTACGTGTACATATGTATGCATGTGTGTGTGTATACATATGCATGTATGTATGCATGTGTGTGTATACATATGGATGTATGTATATGTACGTGTACATATGTATGCATGTGTGTGTATACATATGCATGCATGTATGTATGTGTGTGTATACATATGGATGCATGTATATGTGCGTGTATACGTATGCATGTATGTATGTGTGTGTATACATATGCATGTATAAATGTGTGCAGTGTTTTAAAAACGTAAAGTACATTTCAATACAAAACCAGCACACAATCAGGTTAGAGTTCTAACGATAGCCGACACAAGTTTTTCAGCTCCCCTATAAGGATATATATATATGAGGGATTCAGTGCACCTGCACTATCCAGCATACAGATTGTAGAGTGCCATAGACTTTTGATCGTTAATAAAAAATAGTCTCCACTTTGAATATGAGCGCAAAATTTAAATTTCTATTGATTTCACTCTAGCAATATTAAGGAACAATAGCAAAAATATTTTTTGGGATCCACTTGTAATGTAGCCCTTTATGGTAAACATAATGCAACTCAAGGTCACGCAATACTAACAATCTAATCTCCATTAACAAACAGCGCTTATCCCCTCTCTTTTCTTGTGCCCTCTGGAACGCTCGCTGTGTCTGTAACAAACTTACAACTGTTCACGACCTGTTTGTTTCTAATGCTTTTAACCTTTTAGCAATTACTGAAACCTGGCTATCTTCCTCTGACGCTGCTTCCATTCCTGCTCTCACACATGGTGGTCTCCACTTTAGCAAGCAATATATACAGTCACTTCCTCTCACAACTCAAGGCTAGTACTGCTAAACCAAAAAGCAGTGTGCCAATGAGCAAGTCACAGGTGATATTTATATGCCCCCTCAGTGTTCAAAGAAGAAGAACGCTCTACAAGTAGGAAATGGAACAGTCCAAGAAAACTTGAAAAAGGACTGCGGATCTCTCACCAGAATGATGCCATCACTGTACCTCTGTGTGTGGTCTGGGTCCCGCTCCTTCGGTCTCCTCTGTCCCTGTCCACTCTCCTAGTTGCCGAGAGCACGATCAGTTCACCTGCTCCATAGTCAATGCCGTCATACTCCAACACAAGCGGCAGACGTCACACGCTCACCCCGTCGTCCAATCGGGTGTGAGCTTGATTCGTTTCAATTGCAGTGCGGCTGCCAAATTCAAGTGCCGAGGTTCAAGCTGTATAATATTATTTGCACAACAGAAAGACCAGAAGAACAGTAATCCTCTAAAAAGCACTTCTTTATTTAACAAAATCAGAAAACATCATATGCTGGAAACACTAATAGGTAGGAATGTCAGACAAGGCACCAATCAGTCTTACGTGTTTTGGCTACTCTTGCCTTGGCTAGCTCTTACCCTGCCTTATATATTCTATAATCATATACCATTGGTTAAAGGCTGACACAACTTCCTGGAAAACTAAACTTGGAAACCTCCCCCTGATACAGTGGCATAACATGGTGCAGGATGTTATGCCACTGTATCATTTGTTCCCGGATGTCATGTAAAATGAAATGTATATATGTATTAACTATGCATAGTTATCATGATATGAATCGAATATACTGTATAGGGAGATCAGTTATATTTTTCATAAGTCAGTATTGATGGTATGTGAACATAGCTAAATTAGATATTATGTAAATAGCATGTTGCTCAGGGGGAGTTTTCCAAGTTTAGTTTTCCAGGAAGGTATGTCAGCCTTTAACCAATGGTATGTAATAATAAAATATATAAAATATATAAGGCAGGGTAAGAAATAGCCAATAATGTCTATGACTAAGTCAGGAGTATCCGAAATGCGTAAGACGGATTGGTGCCTTGTCTGACATTCCTACCTATTGGTGTTTTCAGCATCTGAGGTTTCCTGATTTTCTTAAATAAAGAAGTGCTTTTTTAGAGGATCGCTGCTCTTCTTGTCTTTCTGGTCTCCACTTTAGCCACACACCTAGGCCATGTGAGAGACTTTGGCCTCTCACAATCCACCCTATTCCCTTCCCGCTGTGATGGACACTCTATTTATCTTGTATTCTCCTATCTTTGCTCTCTCTCTGATGCTGCCTGTCGCCCATTTCCCATCTCAGCCCACCATCTGCTCAACTTTAATCTTAATATACAGGCTAAACCTACTTCTACACCTTGCCCCAACACACATAGAAATCTGCACACTGTGGATCCTCTCCAACTTCCCAACCTTATTCAAAAATGTCTCCCCCACACTTCCACAATATCCTGCCCTGACCTTGCTAAAACACACTATAACAATACTCTCTCCCCTGCACTTGACACTCTCACTCCTCCCCAACTTCGCAAAGCCCCACGTCATCAGCTCCAGCCCTGGCACTCACAGCAAACACGCCACCTTCAAAAATGCTTCCGCACTGCTTAACATGCCTGGAGGAAATCCCGCTCTGAACCTGATTTCATCCACTATAAGTTAATTCTTTATTCTTACACCTCTGCCCTTTACTTAGCTAAGCAAACCTACTATTCTTCTCTTATATCCACTCACTCCTCAAACCCTAAAAGTGTCATACTCTGCAAGGGAGCAGGTTCAGGAGTTGGGAGCTGTTGTGCAGAGGTGTCAGGTTCTGGGGTTAAAGTTGTGTTTTGTCTGCGTGAGTCTTTCCTTTTTGGCATAATTAAACAGGTACAAGGTTTTAGGAAATAAAGGTGATGGTTTTATTGATAGGATAATTAGCAATGCAGAGATATGCAAATTATATAAGGCAAAGTCTATACGCTGTAGACTGGAACTCTGTAGTACCATTAGGAATGCAGATCTTTGTAATAAAAGGCAGGATACTTGCATATGCTGTAAACTGGAACCATATGGTGTAGACTGAAACTCTGTAGTAACAGGCAGGAATGCAGTTCTTTGTAATAACAGGCAGATACTTGCATATGCTGTAGACTGGAACTCTGTAGTAACAGGCAGGAATGCAGCTCTATGTAATAACAGGCAGGGTACTTGCATATGCTATAGACTGGAACTCTGTAGCAACAGACAGGAATGCAGATCTTTGTAATAACAGGCAGGATACTTGCATATGCTGTAGACTGGAACTCTGTAGCAACAGACAGGAATGCATATCTTTGTAATAACAGGCAGGATATTTACATATGCGGTAGACTGGATCTATATGTTATAGACTGGAACTTCAAGCTGTAGACTGGAACTCTGTAGTAACAGGCAGGAATGCAGTTCTTTGTAATAACAAGCAGGATACTTGCATATGCTGTAGACTGGAACACTGTAGTAACAAACAGGAAACTTGCATAGACTGCAAACTGGAACTCTGTAGTAACAGGTAACAAGCAAGCAAAAGTACCTGAGTCAGTCCTTAGGAAATAGAGAATTAGCCAAGATCAATTGCCAGGAAATCAGTCCAGAAATGGAACACAGTGCCAAGGGAAAATCAAGAAGAGCAGTCTGTAAATGAAGCAGAAATCAGGCACCAGGAAATCCAACAAATCTGTATTCACTCAGGAAACAGGACCAGAGGGTCTGTCAGAGTTTAACACTCAATGTCAAGGCCCAGAACTGCAAACAAACCTCCCAAATATAGCAGGCTGCTGATTATATGATTTGTTTCAGCTGGTAAGCAGGTGGAGCCAGAGAGCCAAAGTTGCAGCAAACAGAAAACCCAATATTCTTAGCCTGTGATCAAGCCATCTGGTGGCAAAGTGGTAAAACAACAGACTGGGAAGGACAGCAGCAGAAATAGAGATAGGTCCCAGGTTCAATTCTAGGCTGGATCATGACAGTACCCCCTCCTCAAGGATGACCTCTGGGCAGGCTTAGCATTCTCGTATAGCTCCAGATCTTTAATGCGTACTAGCGTACCATCAGAGGCATAAGTACAATCAGGGTGTATTATCTTTTTTGAAGGGTTCTCCAGAAGAGGATTCTGTGGACTGGAATTAGTATAGAGGCCCCCAACAGGACTGATCTTTGGTTTCTGCGCAGTTCTAGGCTTGTAGGTTCTGAAGAGGTGGGTCTGATGAACAGAAGGTAAGGGACCTTTTGACCGAACAGCAGTTTGAAGTACCGTCCCTTCAATGTCAGAATCAGTATCATCTTCAATGGTTGAATAGTTAGACATTTCTTCTGAAATGCACAAAGATGAGAATGTAGCTGCATTTGGTAGGCAAATCTCTGGGTTCGTAGTACTAGGATTCTGTGGATGACATGTTAGTACTTCACAGAAATCAGAGTCTATTGAAGGTGCAGTCCTAGGCTGATCAAATAGGGGATGTAAAATAGAACCCATGCAGAGCTCATCTCCAGAGGAATCCGAAGTGGGATTAAAGTTTGACTTCCTCTCTGTAGCCTGTCCATTTGATGAATCAGGATTTAGAGGTGGAGACCCAGGAACAGACTTCTTAGGGGGTCTCACTGGACAAAAGGATATTACATGCCCAGTAGCTCCACAATAGAAACATAAGCCATTAGTTCTCCTTCTTGCCATTTCATGAGTGGTAAGAGGGGTTGATATCCTCCTTTGGATTGGTAAGGATACAGTCTTTGGGGTAGTGGACACAGGAGTAGGAGTGCCCAACTCAGAAATTTTTTTATTGATAAAGTCTTTCAGGCTATCCTGTAAAGTCTGGAATCCTGCAGTGAAATCTTGGATAAGTGACTTCAATGCATCCGGAAGGGATTTTAGAATTTGGTTAAGTTGTAGTAGATGAGAGTCCACAGACAAAATTCTCTCAGGCACTTCAGTCAAAGAATGGATCACCTCTGCAAGCTCCGATGTGGGGCCTTGACATTCTGTAAATGAAGCAGAAATCAGGCACCAGGAAATCCAACAAATCTGTTTTCACTCAGGAAACAGGACCAGAGGGTCTGTCAGAGTATAACACTCAATGTCAAGGCCCAGAACTGCAAACAAACCTCCCAAATATAGCAGGCTGCTGATTATATAATTTGTTTCAGCTGGTAAGCAGGTGGAGCCAGAGAGCCAAAGTTGCAGCAAACATAAAAGCCAATATTCTTAGCCTGTGATCAAGCCATCTGGTGGCAAAGTGGTAAAACAACAGGCTGGGAAGAACAGCAGCAGAAATAGAGACAGGTCCCAGGTTCAATTCTAGGCTGGATCATGACAAAAAGACTCTTCTCCCTCTCCTCTACCCACCTGCATCACCCCCTTCATCTGCATTCAGTGCTCAAGACCTGTATGACTACTTTTTCAATAAAACACTTACCATCTGAAGCAACATCCCAACACAAGCCTGCAATCTTCCAACTTCGCTCCCACTCACACCCTCTACCACTCTTTGCTCCTTCCTTTCAACCACTGAGAGTGAAGTGGGTTCACTATTGTCTTCCTCCCACCTCACTATCTGCCCACTTGACTCTATTCCTTCACATCTAATACTTTCTCTGTCTCCCACCCTCACTCCAGCTCTTACTCACATATTCAGCCTATCCCTTTCTACAGGTTCATTACCTGCCTCCTTCAAACATGCAAAGGTCACCCCATCCTCAAAAAACTCTCCCTTGACCCTAACTCTCCTGCAAACTACCGCTCCATATCACTGCTCCTGCTAGCTTAAAAAATCTTTGAAAAACTAGTTTTCGATCGCCTAACCCACTTCCTGTCCACCAACTCATTGCTCGACCCCCTGCAATCTAGCTTCCGTCACGCACACTCAACTGAGACAGCCCTTACCAAGGTTACTAATAATCTCCTTTCTGCTAAAAACAATGGCTACTGCTCTATACTCATCTTACTTGACCTCTCTGCTGCCTTTGACACTGTTGACTATCCTATCCTCCTACGGACTCTCAGCTCTCTTGGGTTCTGTGACACTGCCCTCTCCTGGATTCACTCTTATCTCTCTAACAGATCCTTCTCAGTCTCTTTTGCTGGTGACTCCTCCTATCTATTGCCTCTGTCTGTTGGAGTTCCTCAATGCTCTGTTCTGGGTCCTCTACTCTTCTCTGTTTACACTTCTTCACTGGGTAAACTTCAACAGCTATGGCTTCAACTATCACCACTATGGTGATGTTACCCAGATCTACCTATCCACCCCTGCACTCTCTCCTTGTGTCAACTCTCACTTCAGTGACTGCTTATCTGGCATTTCCTCCTGGATGGCCTCTCACCACCTAAAAATTAACATGTCCAAGACCGAACTACTTCTAATCCCCCCCTCTAACTCTACTTCAGTTTCTAATTTTTCTATCACTGTTGGCGGCACCACTATCTCCCCATCACCCTAAGTCCGGTGCCTTGGAGTCACACTTGATTCAAATCTGTTCTTCATTACCCACATCCAATTGCTCTCTTCATCCTGCCGCAACCACCTACGCAATATCTCCAAAATTTCTGAGCGTTTCTGAGCGCTGAAGCTCCTAAACAGCTAATCCACTCACTGGTAATTTCCAACTTGACTACTGTAATAACCTACTAATTGGCCTGCCTCTCTCCCGCCTCTCTTCCCTTCAATCCATCCTAAATGCATCTGCCAGGCTAATCCCCCTCTCCCGACACTTTGCTTCTGCTGCATCTCTCTGTGAGTCCCTTCACTGGCTCCTCATTCACAGCAGAGTCAAATTCAAAATTCTCACCCTGACCTACAAAGCCCTCACCAATGCTGCCCCACCCTACCTGTCCTCACTCATCAACAAATATACTCCAGCCCACCCCCTAAGATCCAACAACGACCTGCTCCTTGTGTCCTCTACCATCACCTCCTCCCATACTAGACTACATGACTTCTCTCGTGCGGAACCAACCCTCTGGAACGCACTTTCTCGAGCTGTCAGACTTTCCCCTAACCTGTCCTCCTTTAAACGCTCCCTAAAGACCTTTTGGTTCAGGGAAGCTTATCACCCGATTCAGTAACAAATTAATTCCACTTACCTAACGTTTGCTCTCATCTATCTCCTCACTTATATCATTCTCACCTTTGCAGTCCCCACCTCCTGTTTCCCATCCTCCTACCCATCTAGATTGTAAGTTTCCACTAGAATAGGGCCATCAATTCCCTCTGTATTTGTCTGTAAAATGTCGTCTTTTACTGTATTGTTTTTCTGTTGTACTTTTATCTTTGTACCCATGGGAAGTGCTGCGGAATCTGTTGGCACTTTATAAATAAAGAATAATAATTATTAAAGGGCAGTTTTCACTCAGAATCAGGAGTGCCCTGCGCCTCTCGAGCGTTACTTTAACTGTGTGTTAAATACATAGTATAACAAGGTCACTAGTTTTAAAATTACATACTCAAATTAGAACATGACATTTTTCAACTATAATTTTTTCAACATTTTTTGCAGAGTACACACAATGTGTAATAGCACATAAACACAAACTCGCACATAGATATTCACACTCTCTCACAAATGCTCATTATCTCACACACACACACAAAGACACACACACCAAGACACAACACTCTCAAACACAGTTTCACACACACAGAAGGACACTAACAAACACAAATACAGTTACACTCAGACACACTCCCATACAAAGACACACGCAAGAGAGAAATAACTGTAGGCATGTGCAGTATGTTGCAAATGCACAATGTCAACTTCTTTTGGCTGTTTCCCCCAAACTCAGACATTTGCATATCCGGGCCTGACTCAGCTTCAAAACCAGACACACAAATGGAAAACCGATATGGTTGCCAGCTGTCCTACATAAAAATACTGGAAATCAGTCAGTGACTTGGCACAGAGGTGGATGGGGGTCACACAATATTCCCCCAAAAGCTCTATCTTAGCCTCAAATCTTGAACACACAATGTATATTTTTTTACAACTAAGCAGTCATTTTACTCCTTGGGAGCCAGTAACACACAAATCAATCATTTTACCTTTTTGGCTCCCAGTAACACTTGTAATTAGAAGCATTTTTGTGAAGATTGTACTGGATAGCCTGCTAAAATACTGCACTGTCCAGTTAACTACTGGACACCTGGCAACCCTAAAATCCTAACTGTCCGGGTAAATCCCAGCCAGGTGGCCACCTTACTCATGAAATATAATCAGCAAATAAGCTGCAAAATAATATTATACATTGATTTAACACTTTCATTTACTTGAACAAACTGTCAGTTACTAGTCACCCACTTCATTTATCACGCACATATCATATTGGATTTTAATATTGTTGCAGCAGGTTCAATACAGAAGTTAAACAGACGCTTTAGGAGGTAGTGACTGAAAAATGTGACTGTTAGATCGAAGTTGGTTGCCAATCCCTGTTCTAAATACAATAAATAAGTAAAAAAATAAGATAGGAATATAAATCCGCAGCAGGTAATTCATTTTTTTGTCTTTTATTCATCTACAACACAATTTTTTTTTTTTTTTTTTATAAAAGATGATAGAATGAGAGCTAATAACCTAATATTATGATAAGTTCGCCATCTAGTGGAATTTACAGTTATAACATTGGTAGCTCACGCAGATTAAATTAACATTGCTCTCAATTGAAAAATAAAAGAACAGTAGAAAACAAAATTCTCTTAATCATAAAATAAATAGTATATATTGTCAATAAAAAGGTAAGAAAAAATAATTTCAGAATCATTAATTTAACATGAAACTCTTGCTGGGTTCCCTATGTCTGCAAACAAATTATATTTCATAGCCTGAGGATGTCTAACCAGAGCCATATGAGATTTTTCTTTCACTTTTAGGCCCAGCAATCACATTTAAAATATGCACATAACTACAGAACTAGATACTTAGAATTCACACAGGGAGGTCTGGGATGATCCAGTTGCAGGTAAGAGTAATACTTTGTGTTGCTAATGGTAAGGTGATCAGAAGCCCCTGCTTTTTTAGTGACAGTCCCAAACTTGGGAAGTCCATCCTACATTTTTGAAAGTGCAATTGGGTAGACAGATTTCAGCTTAGGTGTCCTGGATTGTCCAGAATTTGTCACATGGTGTGTGCACTGCATGAGCCGGTGACATCTTCAAAGGGGGGGGGGGGTGGCAGCAACTTTCAGCAGCCATTGACATGATTAAAGGTGGGCTTGGCAGCAGCTCTCAGGTCTTACAAGCAGTTTCCATGTCACAGCATCTGCAGCAGCTAGTTACAACTTTAACGCCATCACCAGTTAAAAAGGTCCATTTGCATTCCAAAGTGTCTCTCTGCCTTGCAAGTGAGTCCTAAGCCAACAAACCATGCCTGACGCTGAGAAAACCAGCTATCGATTTTACTATTGAGGAAACAAATCTCAGCTCTTATCAAGATTTTCTCATTGTGCATCCCCGATTTGATCAATATAATTTTCTTGTGAATCTTCACTGCTGATCCAATCTGGAATGTTGAGGCCTAGGGAGGCATGACTGTGATTATGCTTGCAAACCCCCCCCCCCTCAAGTAAGCCGGGTATTCTGCATAGTGCGAGTCTGTGCATAAATCTACTGACAAACAATGGCAATCTCAGAGCAGAACTTTGCTTATATAAAAAAAATAAAAAAATAACTCTAAACCCCAAAGTTTAGATTCACCATCTTGAACCCAGATCCTTTGAGGGCAGCAGCGGTACCCTGGCGCCGCTGATTGATCTTCTTGGGTAGTCCTCTTCTTATCATCCACCCAATCCTTCTTCATGCTGTCACCGCAGCAAACTGAAGATTGAATACAAGGTTCACCCTTATATAGGAATGCGCTTGCATTTCTATTGGCTGATTTTTTTAATTCCCCAGATTACTTTAGATTTGAATGCTTCATACTTTAAAGGGACAGTCTACCCAAGAATTTCTATTGTTTAAAAAGATAGATAATCCATTTATTACCCATTCCCCAGTTTTGTATAACCAACACAGTTATATTAATATACGTTTTACCTTTGTTATTACCTTGTATCTAAGCCTATGCATACTGCCCCCTTATTTCAGTTCTTTTGACAGACTTGCATTTTAACCAATCAGTGCTGATTTATAAATAAACTCCACATGAGTAAGCACAATGTTATCTATATGTAGGCTTACCATATAATTTTTAGAGGTGAAACTGGGACCACCTGGCACACTGCCAGTGGTGGTGTGGTCAGGGGGCATGATCAAGGGGGTGTGGCAATTGCCGACCGGAACTAATGTTCAAATTAACAGATCTCATACACACATAGATGCTAGTTTTGCATAACCAACACAGTTATATTAATATACTTTTTACCTTTATGATTACCTTGTATCTAAGCCTATGCATACTGCCCCTTTATTTCAGTTCTTTTGACAGACTTGCATTTTAAACAAATAGGGATGGCTCATAATTAACTCCACGGGAGTGAGCACAATGTTATCTTTATGAAGGCTCACCATAATTTTTAGAGGGGAAACTGGGACCACCTGGTGCACTGCCAGTGGGGGTGTGGTCAGGTGTGTGTGTATATCACCGTTAGATGCTATCAGAAATAATTATGATTCACTTATCAGATAACATGCACAGCTAGATAAAAGTACAGATAAGATTCCCTTATCAGATCACATGCACAGCTAGATGTTAGTACAGGTAGGATTCCCTTATCATTATCAGATCACATTCTATGTGTACTAATAAACAGAATATCCTTTCATGTCATCAACTGATCCCATAGACAGAGGACAAGGCAGGACCATACACATACATAGGCATTCCTAGTTAGAAACTATGTACAAAAGGACAGTGACACACAAATGATCCCATTCATATGAGGTTATAAGGCGTTGATGACAATCTAATGGGAATTGACTGGGATAATTCATTTTAAATGCACAATTCTTGGGTCTCACTCCTAATATATTATTTAATCATTAATATATGGATATCATTCATATGTAGAAAGATATAAACGTACCAATCTGCAAGATAATATATGTGCAATATATTTTTAACTTGTGTCAGTGTGCAGCAGCGCAATGCTTCCTCCTTGGAAGCGCCAAATTATGAAGCACAAATCGTTGGATTCTATGACACTACACCGGTCTGAAGCATGATGAGCTGTGAGGGTGGGCAAAGAAAGGCACTGCTTAGCGCAAACGCTAAGTTCCCTTTGCCATGGCCGGGACAGAATGTACAACAGGGACAGCACCTCCAAACAGGGACAATCCCGATCAAACCGGGACGTATGGTAAGCCTATCTATATGGCATACATGAACTTGCTCTGTCTAGCTGTAAAAAACTGTCAAAATGCACTGAGATAAGAGGCGGCCTTCAAGGGCTTAGAAATAAGTATAAATAAAAACAGAGAACCGCTCAACCTGGGAACGAACAATAGCATAACAGCTTGTTCTTTGGCTAGTTACCACCCAAGAAGCAGCCTCTTTTTGCTTCACACAGAGAAGAACTTTCCTGTAGTATATCAGTCTGATCCTGATTTAATAGTGCAGTCCAGTCCCGAAATACCAGGCAATTCCACTCTGAACGAGAGAAACAGCAAAACCCCAGACGTACGTTTCGGTTTATTGTGGGCCTCGTCAAAAAGAAGCTACTCCCAGGTGGCAACCGGGCCATAGAACAAGCTATTTGAGCTGTTGTTCATTCCTGGCAGACTGCTTCTATTTGTGTTTGAGCTTAGAAATTAGTATATGTGCCTATCTAGGTTTAGCTCTCAACAAATAATACCAAAAAAACCAAAGCAAATTTGATGATAAAAGAAAATGGTAAAGTTGCTTAAAATTACATGCCCTATCTGAATCATGAAAGTTTAAATTTTGAATTTATCTTTTTTTTTTTTTTTTAAACAAGTTTTTATTGAGAAAGTTAGAGTCAAAGTCAAACAAAAGCAACGTATCGATCCACGCAGGGATCTATATATCTATAGACTTAGGTATGTAACATGTAGTATGTAACTTAGGACAGCTGTTATCATTTTATACACAAAATTATACAAATATGCATTACGCTTTTTAGAGCGAGTGAAATCATCACCAGCCCAACATGAATGATAAATATAGAATGATAATAATGCAGACTCCAAAAGTCCTTGATATTCATGTGGTCCCAGGGGCCCCAAGTTACACTAGTGGTTTCTCTTTTTATTCCTATAATGTGTAGAAAAGACAGGTAAAAGAGAGGAAAAGTTCAGCGGGCAAAAGCCGCTCGAAATGCGAGAAAAAAGAAGAAAGGAAATGAGAAAAAGGGGGGGGGGCGGGATAAAGTTAGTGTGCTAAACTTGTAAGTGCTTTTGAGCCGTTAAACTAAGTGGGTATAGGGTGGGCGAAGGTGTCACCCATCTGGTCCACCACTGAGGAAGGGGGGGGTTGAAATAGGTTGAAATCGCCCTCATATGGGAATATGGGCATAGAACAATGGCTGTCCCGGGGAACTGTGGTAGCCTTGTAAAATAATAGAGTAATTCTGACCTGCAAATCTGTCTTAACTATATATAGAGTATTGTCTACAGAGACCTTCTAGGTTAGCTGGCAAATATATAATTATATCCTCTCTCTGTATTAAGGTTTGTCAACTGGTTCACTATAAGTCTCAGGAGGGGGAATAAAGTTCTCATTCAGCTATCCTATGGGGCGTGCTGAGGGTTTAGGTCATACATGGGGTCCATAAGTATAAAAGTGTGAAAGTGAAGTTTCTCTCCCCAAAATCATATATACAGAAATGTTTCATTGCTTAAAGCTTATAGAGATGAAGGTGGCAAATAAATTAACAGTTTCCGGCTAATACTAGAGTTAGGTATATACACATGGATTTTATACCCTGAACTGCAGTGGGATCTAATAGAGTCTTCGATCTGGACTAGGGCAAATAATATGTAATTGAGGGGCATAAATAACTACAAAAACTGAATAAATGAAGTTATTTCCAAGCAGAGCAAAAACATGCCCATAAATTTGGCTCTGTTATACCCAAAAGGAGAACTATGCTATCTATTAATACTAGGGGTTGTTGAGAGATACATTTTCATACATGCGTTTCAGGTTAACATATAAACCGTCATTTAGTATATCAACAGCAGTTCCATGTACGTCTTATAGAACAAAGAGAGCCTCTCATGTAGAAGAGACACTTAGGGGAATTGTTCCCATAGATATGCAGGCTGCAGGTGGGGAGCAGTCAATGGTAGTCCTCCAGCCCATATATGCATTCGTAGATTCTGGGGTTATCCTGTAAGTTCTAGGGGCAGTTCAGTGAATAAAAGAAAAAAAAAAGGGTAAATTTACCCTATGCCGCAAGCTAGTCGGCTATGGTGATATTCAGGAACGCTGATTCTCTCTCATATATCTGATCAATAAGGAGACAAAGGCCCCTATGTAATGTGGGAGAATGAGAGGTCTCCGGGGGCAGCCATCATCTGACAGTTTCATCCGGTGTGTGGAGGCCACTAGGTGTGATCTATCTAAGTCTTCCATTAACATTATACCTCCGAAGTGCTTAGATTCCTCAGCTACCAGCCATCGCACCAGAGGCCTAGGGTTTCGAGTCACAATCTGAGGTGAGAGATAGTAGGTATCCTGCAAGGGGAGCGGTTCAGACAGTGTAGCCGTCTGTAGTCTAGCAGTAGTGTCTTCCGTCTGGGTTTCTGGCCCCTCTGAGTCACCCGGTGTATTGAGCATACACGCTGCACTCTCTATGTCGGTCGGCTGTGCTATACCTGCAGACAGGAAATCGGTCTCACTATCAGAGGTGGCGCCTCGTAGGAGCTTAGTAAGTGAGTCGAACTGTGCATCCATTTTGCGAGTAAGCAGATGTAGTATGGCGGTAGCCGTTAATTCCATCCTCAGTAGCGGTTATGAGCTCGGCCCAACTTACGTTTCAATGGTCAAGAAGTTTAGCTAGAATTGCTTCATATACTAGTCCCGCCAAGTATAGTAGCATAACCCGGCTATCTAGCTAGCCGGGGGGGGGGGGTGAGATGTCGAAAAGGAGATATGATGTTAGGCCTCTGCATATAAGTGTAGTAAGTCCAGTTGGAGATTTCTGCTTAGTATTTCATGCAAATAACGATCTCTTCTTGTACTATTCCAATTTCTCGGCATAGATGAGCAATATTGAGTTAGAAAGCTGTTTTGTGAGTGAAATAAATAAGAGATTAGTCAACAATTTTGCAGAGCTCCAGTATTGTGCGACCTAACATGGCTGCAGTGAAGCCACGCCCCCATGAAAGTTTAAATTTTGACTAGACTGTCCCTTTAATCTAGTTCACAGGGATAAATAAACCGACGTGCCAGGGCATCCCTGCCATCTGGGAATATGAGCCCTGATGTTGCACCCAACATACATATCACCATAGTGCCTTGAACTGGTGCCCATTATTTTATGCCACCTGTTCTTCTGTTAGAGTTGAGACTAAAAACCCAAGCATGCTGGGAAATATAGTTCTTAGGCACCAGGACACTACCCTGCACACATAGAAAAGGTCACAGTACTGTGCTGTAAATTCCCCACTAAGGGAAAGAGGAGGTGTGGCATCCTGCACAATATTTCTCATTCTGCTGGTTACTTTGTCCTCACAGTAGCAGTTTGCAAGGACCTAATCCTGAACACAACTATTCTTGTTTGCTTCATTTTTTTTTTATTTTTTTTTTGGAACTGTGGGATTCACAATGTAGAAGTCTACCAGAGACCCAGTTCTGTATAGTACTTTTTTTTTACCTTGTGATTTGCCCCTTTAAGTTTAATAGAATAGAATTGAGACAGGTGCCCTGTCATAGTTAACGACTCAGCAAGATTTAAAGAGTTCATAGCTGTCATTAGACAATTGGTTGTCTGATATAGGTATTTTGCTCTCACCACTTCCTGATGCTCTGACCCTTTAGGGCTACATGTAATTAATTATTTCCCTTTCTATTTACCAGTTATCTCATGCCATACTTGTTCATCCTCAAGGACATGGCTACCTAACCCTATGATAAGGCTACATGGCATAATTTGAAGTTTGTTGATATATAAAGTGGTGATGACTTACATTTAAGTTTGATCCACAGAAAATAAGGTGTTGTTTCAGGGAAGAGAAGCAGCTTGCAATTAAAATCAATAGAAGGTAACGTAGATTTGACAAAGGTAATCAAAGTCCCCCAGGGATCAATACTGACAGTGGAGGCTCCTATATAGGCGCACATGAAACCCCCAGAGAATTTTTTTTTTTTTTGGCTGAATAAAATATAATTTTTCCAATAGCCCCCCTATTGGAAAATTTATATTTACTTACCCAAAAAAAGGTTAAAAAAAATAAAATCCTTTTTTTTTTTTTTAACTGCACGTGTGGTAGAGTCTAGACCCCTCTGCACTTTATTCATAAGAGCCTGCAGGCGGCGCTCCAACCCAGCCCCTATACTTCCCTAATAGCACAGTTCAGCCTGTGCGAGTGAAATGCAGATGTCATCATCACTCAGGTCATGTGCCGACGGTTGACGAGGCTCCTCCCCCTCATCGGCACGAAAACGCACTGAGGGCTAGTCGTTTCAGCTGAGAGGAGCTCAATTTGTTAGCAGACGAGAAAGACGAGTAGAGTGCTTGACAAAGAGTTAGCAGCCTGAAACACAGACTGAAGGGAGTGAAAACATAGAACAGAGGTAAGGGGAACCAGGGCATTGCTAGCCTAAATTACATGATTTATGTTATCAGCTTGCAATTTCTCTGATATATCAGCCTGGGCAAGAGCTTTCAGCCTCCCTCTCTGCAGTTTACAAAGTTGCACAGTTTATTCAACCCATTTTGCTCCTACAAGTTATGAGCAAACTTAAATTTGCTCATAACTTATAGGAGCAAATGTCAGGTAATAATTGTGTGTAAATATGTGAGTCATACAGTATAGTGTAACTGCAGGGTGTATGTAAAGCTCTTGTCTCTCACTATACACAGGTTAGTTATGTACATACCTCACACACAGTCTATAACAACACACAGTGATACACATCACACACTACCCTCACCTTGTACATAAGGATGTGTTAACATGAACAATACAGGGAGTGCAGAATTATTAGGCAAGTTGTATTTTTGAGGATTAATTTTATTATTGAACAACAACCATGTTCTCAATGAACCCAAAAAACTCATTAATATCAAAGCTGAATAGTTTTGGAAGTAGTTTTTAGTTTGTTTTTAGTTATAGCTATTTTAGGGGGATATCTGTGTGTGCAGGTGACTATTACTGTGCATAATTATTAGGCAACTTAACAAAAAACACATATATACCCATTTCAATTATTTATTTTTACCAGTGAAACCAATATAACATCTCAACATTCACAAATATACATTTCTGACATTCAAAAACAAAACAAAAACAAATCAGTAACCAATATAGCCACCTTTCTTTGCAGGACACTCAAACGCCTGCCATCCATGGATTCTGTCAGTGTTTTGATCTGTTCACCATCAACATTGCGTGCAGCAGCAACCACAGCCTCCCAGACACTGTTCAGAGAGGTGTACTGTTTTCCCTCCTTGTAAATCTCACATTTGATGATGGACCACAGGTTCTCAATGGGGTTCAGATCAGGTGAACAAGGAGGCCATGTCATTAGATTTTCTTCTTTTATACTCTTTCTTGCCAGCCACGCTGTGGAGTACTTGGACGCGTGTGATGGAGCATTGTCCTGCATGAAAATCATGTTTTTCTTGAAGGATGCAGACTTCTTCCTGTACCACTGCTTGAAGGTGTCTTCCAGAAACTGGCAGTAGGACTGGGAGTTGAGCTTGACTCCATCCTCAACCCGAAAAGGCCCCACAAGCTCATCTTTGATGATACCAGCCCAAACCAGTACTCCCCCTCCACCTTGCTGGCGTCTGAGTCAGACTGGAGCTCTCTGCCCTTTACCAATCCAGCCACGGGCCCATCCATCTGGCCCATCAAGACTCACTCTCATTTCATCAGTCCATAAAACCTTAGAAAAATCAGTCTTGAGATATTTCTTGGCCCAGTCTTGATGTTTCAGCTTGTGTGTCTTGTTCAGTGGTGGTCGTCTTTCAGCCTTTCTTACCTTGGCCATGTCTCTGAGTATTGCACACCTTGTGCTTTTGGGCACTCCAGTGATGTTGCAGCTCTGAAATATGGCCAAACTGGTGGCAAGTGGCATCTTGGCAGCTGCACGCTTGACTTTTCTCAGTTCATGGGCAGTTATTTTGCGCCTTGGTTTTTCCACACGCTTCTTGCGACCCTGTTGACTATTTTGAATGAAACGCTTGATTGTTCGATGATCACGCTTCAGAAGCTTTGCAATTTTAAGGGTGCTGCATCCCTCTGCAAGATATCTCACTATTTTTGACATTTCTGAGCCTGTCAAGTCCTTCTTTTGACCCATTTTGCCAAAGGAAAGGAAGTTGCCTAATAATTATGCACACCTGATATAGGGTGTTGATGTCATTAGACCACACCCCTTCTCATTACAGAGATGCACATCACCTAATATGCTTAATTGGTAGTAGGCTTTCAAGCCTATACAGCTTGGAGTAAGACAGCATGCATAAAGAGGATGATGTGGTCAAAATACTCATTTGCCTAATAATTCTGCACTCCCTGTATATATATATATATATATATATATATATATATACACACACACATACATACATACATACACATTTAAATTAGCGGAGCCATCTGAGGGGCGGGGTTAGTGCCCCACCATCTTCAAAAGTCACCAGCCACCACTGAGTACTGGGCTCTGTTCTTTTTAATATTTTTATTAATGACTTGGAGTAAATAGCAACATCTCTATTTTTGCAGATGATACAATGTTGTGTAAGGTCATAGGTCAGTGCCGGATGAAACTTCTTTACAAGGCGATCTACAAAGATTAGAAGAATGGGAAGGTAAATGGAAAATTAGATTTATACTGGAAAATACAAGGTTCTACATTTTGGAAGTAAAAATAAGCAGGCAATCTATTATTTAAATAGGACTAGACTAAAACAGAGGAGGAAATGGATTTGGGAGAACTTATAAATAACAAGCTAAAGATAGGTACACAATGCAGGGCAGCGGTTTCTAAGGCTAATAAGATACTAGCATGTATTAAGAGTCATTGATGCAAGGGAGGAAAGCATAATTCTGTCACTATACAAATCCCTGGTCAGACCTCACCTTGAGTATGGAGTGTAGTTCTTGGGACCAATCTCAAAAAAATACATTGCAGACTTAGAAAAAGTTAAGAGAAGGGCCACAAAATAAATAAGGGCAATGGAGAATTTATGGTATGAGAAGAGGTTAGCCAAACTGGGTCTGTTTTCTCTAGACAAAAGGCACTTGAGAGGTGACATGATTACTTTATAGAAATACTTTATATAAATATAATATTTTCTCATATCCCACTCGGCAGTATATTTGACCAGCACTTCGCCTCCTTGAACCCCCCAGGTGGAGGCAAAAAAGATACTGGAGATGGGGGAATTTCAGCTTCCATGTGTAAGAATGCATACACTGGGCGTGTTATTGTGAGATTTAGGAACTCCTTCACCGGCATGTAACAGCCAATCAGCACTTGGCAAATATCCTGCCGAGAGAGGATCTGCGAAAATGCCTGTTGCCTCCATTCTCAGTTACCCAGCCAGAGCTTTTGCTTCACACTCTGGTGGATGCCCCTTGCCTTTTAGTTGCAAGCATTCCCCCACGTCAATCAGAAACCAATGTTTTTTTAATATTATTTACTGAGCAAAGCAAAAAACTAGATGCAGTTTTATATATATATATTTAATGTACTAAGGAGAGAGATAAAGACTTTATCTTATCAGATTCAACACTATAATACTCAAATCAGAGTTTATTATTATTATTATTATTATTATTATTAAGAGTGGTGCAGACCCTCAAAATGTAATATACTTAAAAATAGAAAAATGAAGACACCATAAGACTTTGGAAAATCCTTTATAAAAATGTATTTATTTAGCAAGATGCATTATGTGTGGAAATCATATGCACATATCCATACAACACATAAAAAGTTCCCTGCACAATTAGCTGGCCAGCAAAATAAAGACTAGTAGTTTGTATCAAAAAACTCAGTCTGCTTATAGCACATCAAGTAATAAAGCATGCTCAGTAATTTACAAAAAGTGTGCACAAACATCCAACCTGCATAATAACATAGCGAAACCGCCAAGTTTTCAACAATTGCAGGGATTGGAACAAAGGAATTCATAAGCTTGTAGATTCAAAACCAAATAGTATAATAAACTTAGCATATTCAGGGGTAACTTTAAGAAAAAAATTACTATGTAACAGTTCCCAATTTCCAGGAATGGTTTGCAACAATGTGTGTCAGCAAAGTCTGAAATTCTATGTACTTTCAAGGAAGTTAGCTGTACAAGTTAAATACAGATAGAAACAAAGACCGGGTTCCACTTCCATCCGTCTCCAAATTGCGATGCACAAGTTTTTCTTGGTGTTCTTACCAGAGCTTCAACAGGATAGCTGTACCCACAGGTGTCCTTATCCGACACCGCTTACCCACGTCGGGTTGCACACTTCCTGAGGTAAGAGACAGCTGTTTGCCTGAAGGACCCCAATCCTGAGGTTGTCCTTAGCTGCCTGTACGCTTTTTCAAATCTGATCTCCCAGGTAGATGCGATCCTTCTTGTGTCACTTTTCTCCTCCTGAGATTGGTATCTGTTAGAGATGATTACTACTTGTGCTGCAAAAATGAGGTGTTAGCCATAATTTCTTTCTTTCCTTGATAATTGATTAAGCCACTCAGGTGTCAAGTAGCATTTAAACCTTTGCCATTCTGTGGAATAGTAGTAGGTTGGATAGCTTATGAATATTAGCTTTGCGAAATAAATGCTGGGTAGCAAAGAGTGCAGAAAAGCTGGTTAAAAGGAGCTTGCCAACTCACGTTTCTTCCCCATTTGCTCCAACATACAGGGGCTTCGTCAGGGCTAGTGAAAATGCTATACAGGTGCTCTTATTTATACCTATATGTCCCTCCTACTTTTGTGACATCATCAATCACATTACATTTGTATATACATAATTACAAAACGTTAGTTAATCTATAAAACACAATGTGACATACGAAAATATGTGCACTTGATATCAGCATTCTCTCTACCTAACGGATATTCAATGCAGATGAAATAAAGTTAAAGATTAAAGAATTCAGATTTGTTTTTGTTTTTCAGGGGATAAACCATACAGAGAATATTGCTTATAAAGTTATAAATTGTTACCATAATTTTGTTACAAAAAGGAAGCAAACTCTAGTTTGTCGTTTAAACCTCTTGGATATTTTGTTTTCGAGGTAAAAATCCAGCGAGTTTCTTTTTGTAGCACAACCACATCATTATTGCCCCCTCTACCGTTTGTAATGCCTTTATCTATAGCCATTATTTTAAGGGAAAATGCATTTGATTCATGGTGTGTAGCAAAATGTCTCACAAAACACTTGTATCTCTGCTGCACAAAATATCATCTCTATGTTCCTGAATTCTTTCTTTCAGAATTCTTTTTGTTTTTCCCACATATAATTTTGGGCAGGAACAATGTAATAAATAAACAACCCCTATGGAATTACAGTTGAAGAAATATTGTACATCATATTCCCTCACTCTCCCTGCAGAGACATTCTTGGATTTTTCCATAAAGGGGCAGTACACACATTGGCCACAAGGGTAATTACCATTTACATCTCTGTCCTTTCTAAGCTAGTCAGCCATAGATGGACTTTTATTGTACATGCTTCTCACCAGTTTATCTTTTAAATTTGGGGATTTTCATGCCACCATTTGTGGATATGGCCCTACCTTCTCTTTTATTTTATCCTCAAATGTCAAAAGATGCCAATGTCTTTGCATAATTGTTCAAATGGCATTCCATTGGCAATTGAAGATATAGATAAATCTTATCTTATCAGTGGTAGGGGAACTTTCATTTATTTTATACAAAATGTCATCTCTTTGCAATTTTTCCACTTTTGTCATTGCATTGTTTATACAATTGTTTCAATATCCCCGATCTAAAAAACGTGTTTTAACCAAAGCAGCATGTTTGTCATATTTTGCTTTTGATGAGCAATTTCTTTTTAGCCTAAGAAATTGGCCATATGGAATTCTCTTCTTTAGATGATCTGGATGACTACTAGTTGCGTACAACATACGAATACAAAATAGAATGTTTTCTATAATTCTCGGTAACAATGTTGTTTTCTTCTTTGCTGATCAAAACATCCAGGAATGGTAGACTTTTCTCATATTCACATGTCAGAAAAGTATTTTTGTCATTATTTAGAGCATTAGCAAATTATTTTAGACCTTGAAGTGGACCATCCATCTAAGGGCACAAGAAGAGTATTCGTCTTTACGCTAATACCATTTAATTTTCTAAGAAGGTCAGCAGTGTCTTTCACATATGATGGGATAGTCAAGAGAAAGTTTCTTAAAAAATGGTCCACATAGTTTCCTATGCCTTCTGTAATGCTGCCTATCCCCGACACTATGGGGCATCCTGGGGAGCATTTCATGTTTTTATGTAATTTGGGTATAACATAGAACATGGGAATGATTGGATACTCAGAGTACATGCACGTTAATTCCTTCTGTGAGATGAGTCCTTTTAACTTCACATCATGCAATATCCTAAATAAGGTATATTGCATTTCTTTGATAGGGTTTATTTTCAGTTTCTCATATTGGCTCCTGTCACCAAGTTAACGTTTAACTTCTTTAGTGTACATGGTCTCATCCATGATCACGAGATTCCCGCCTTTGTCCGCAGGTTTGATTATGATGTTAGGGGACAACATGAGATCCTGAAGGGCCCTTCTTTCAGGGGGGGCTGAGACTATCATTAATTATTAGATTTTCAGGTAGTGTTTCAAGAATCTTCTTCAACTAGTTTAACAAAATAGTTAACAGCTGGTATAGTTGCTAGGGAGGGCATTTAGTTAGATTTAGGTCTAAAGTCTGTCTTAGTTAGAAAATCTTCAGTCTGACCCTGACTTTCATTGCCTTCATCTAGGAGAGAATTTAAACTTTCCTGATCTACTGTAGCTAGGGTTTTATCTTTCAGCTCACCTCTATTTAGAGTCTGTGAGAGAACTATTAAAAGATTACGATCTTTTATTAATTCAAACTTATTTATTTTTGCTACTGGACTAAATTACAAACCTTTTTTTTAGGAGTTTGATATGTGCTAAGTTTAAGGGAAAATTTTACAGGTTTACAACCTGTAGTTCATCTTTATCATGGGTACTTAAAAGTCCCTGTATCTTCCTCTCCTGGGTCTCCCTCTCTCTACTTGCCTCTCTTGGTTGTTATACTCTCTCCTCCCTCTCGTCTGTCTCATTAGATACCGTCTTTCTCTGGTAGACATAATATTTTGTTGTATTTTTCCTCTGACTCCCCTCCTCCTCCATCTCTTAAAGGGTAACCAGATGGCGTTTATATCTGCCTGCAATCTAGCAATGCTATTCTTAGCTTCCTCATTTGGTTTATTAAAGTTCGGATCTTTTTCAAATTTGTTTACATTTGCGAAAGCTAAATCTACCTCGATTTTAACTTTCTCCAATCTCTTGTCATTTCTAGTCACCATCATTTCCATTAAATCTTTGGAGACAGCTGACAGTTTACCATTCCATTCCTCAACAAAGGAGTCCCCTTCTTCATCTTCCTCATTTCTAGCTCCTGGATCTAGGAACAGTCTTAGACCACTTGGAACAATTTTATTTTTCACGTAGTTGTTCTCTGCTCTAATTTTGAGTTGTCTATTTAGACATTGTCTGTACTTTTTAAATGCAGTACACACATTAAAGCATTCTTCATCTGTACTTCTTATTTCAGTGTTATTACTTTGTGTCAAAGATTCATTTAACTCTGCCTCCCAAACCTCATCAGATAGAGTGAATGCCATAGTTCCACCCACAATGCATCAAAAACTCACAACACATCAGACTTAGTAACTGCGACCTAGACAATAATGGCTTTAGGCCACGCCCCCATCCAGGGACATCCCACTCCCATCACATCTTCCCCTTTTTCAAAGGATAAAGCATACATTTTTGTAGAGTACAACAAATAACAAGTTATAAGAGAATATATATGAACAACAAGAAATACAATCCTGTCTTGGACATCGGGGTAGTCTACCCTAGTCCACAGTGACCATGGGATTATTCTGCCTATTCTTCTGGTCACTGCTCTAACTACAGCGCTAATCCCAGTAATAGGCTGGAAGTTTCACCACTCTTCCACTTGATGCCATTTTATATTAACTATCCTCTAATACTGAAGAAGGTAATTGAGGGTCTGCTGGAAGCAAAGAAGTATCCCCGCTGTGGTCTTGCTGAGGGGAAGTTACCCCTCTTAAAACAGGGGATCCCACTGGCTGTGGCTCTGAGGCATCCATTCCCAAACTATCAGGTACTGGCTGAAGATGTCTTCTATTTCAAAGTGTGACTGTCCCTCCTTCAGTAAGGACTACATAAGACCTTGGTTCTGGAGAGTGTCCTATTACGGTAGCAGGCATCTTCCATTTCTTCTCATCATCCAATTTAACTCTGACATTTTGACCCACATTCAAAAACCCATGGCTTAGATGTGAGTCGCCCTATAGGCCAAGAGGGCTAGGTACAGATCAAATTACTTCAGAATGAACTTGGTTGTTTAAACTGCCATTTCGGCCATTCCATTGGCCTGCGGGTAATGCAGACTTGACGTAGAATGGATGAAATCAAATTCACTGCTGAAAGATCTGAAGTCCATGGAAGCAAACTGCACTCACTAGCTCCATCGGTATGCCCCACTGGGCGAACAAGCTTTTGAGACGAGTGATAACAGCCAGGCTGGTGGTCTCATTCAGGGTTGCAATCTCCAAATACCTGGAATAGTAGTCGGTCACAACCAGGTACTTCTTCCCATGGAGTTCACACAAATCTGTGGCTATCTTCTGTCACAGGCCTGTAGGCAGCAGGTAAAAATTAAGGGCTCTCTTCTGAGTAGGCCGGCATTCCCAGCAAAAGGCACATTTTGACACGTGGCTTGCAATGTCGGTTCTGATCCCAGGCCCCCATACTGCTGTAGTTGCCCTTTCTCTTTTTTTTTTTTTTATATACCACCCATGTTCATAGCGCTGTGGAACCTGTTGGCGCTCTACAAATACCTGATAATAATAATAATAATAATAATAAAATAACATGTACCCACATGGTGAATTTTCTCTGTTTGTACTTGCAGCTGGCAAGAAATTTCCCTGCACAATCAATGCAGCCACCAGGACTATGAACTTTCGTTGTAACTTTCGCCAGCTGAGGCTGTTGAGGCAGTTTTATGAATACTGCAAGGGACATAACAGTGATGTCTGCTCCTGTGTCAATCTAGAAGGCAAACTTGGCTCCCATTACAGTAAGGGTAACCCGCCAATCTTCATCTGAACCAAATTGTTTAACAACAGACCCTACAAAGGACACATCTTGAGCCTCCTGGTCACTATCCACCTGCATCTCCTTAATGGACTCAGTTTTACACACCACTTCAAAAAAGCCCATCCGGTTACACTTTCTACATCTTGTATCTTTAGCGGTGCATATGACATTCTGATCATGGGTATGGTTACACCGCGTGCAGTGAGCCTGCTGCACCTATCCACTTCTGGGCCTATCTGTTGCACTTGGTCTACCGCTTACACTGTGCCTTTCACCTGCAGCTCTTCTGAACTGATGCACTTCATCCACAATACTCTCAGACCTTATGTCAGCACTTTGCTTTTTCACCAGTTCACTCTTGCGGGCCATCCTAATAGCCCCATCTAACGTCAATTCAGCCTCCAACTGTAGCGTCAGAGAGACCTCAGCATCTGCAATTCCTATAACTATTCTGTCTCTGATTTGCTCTTCTTTAGCAACACCAAACTCACAGAATAGTTCATACAGGCTGCACACAAATGACTCCACAGATTCTCCCACACGCTGAGCGCATTTATGGAAACAGGCCCTTTTATGAATCACATTACGTTTGGGTACAAAGTCAGCACTGAGTTTGTTCATGACTATTTCAAAGTCAAGCTCTTCCCCTTCTTGGAATGTAAAGGCATTAAACACCGGCTCCACATCATTCCCCATAGAGTATAAAAGAGAATTAACTGAAATCGTTGACGCCATGTGGGCCAAGCTGCAGGCTGATAGAAATCAAAAGGCTCAGGTGGGGTAAACTTCAACATCGCCATTAATCAGGAAACAGAAGCGCAGGCAAGTACTGCTGACACCATGTCATGAGATGCAGGACACAGGCAGGATAGAAGGTACAACGCCATTTTAATACAGAGCATAGACGTATACTGTGACAGACCCCTCTGTCAACCTCCCTATGGATTATGGATTCGGGTATTATGTTAAGTCACCCTGTGCCCATTATAGGTACAGGGTGTGAATCCAACAGTACTAAAGGGGTTAACTCTCTCCTTGTTCAGTTTTGAGTAACTGTATTTTCTGATACAGGTTTCGTGGCATCAGCTATTGTTTACTGTAATTAGGTTTAGGTGATAAGCATTCACCTTGTTTAATCACCTCCAGACTGCCAGGTGCCAGGAAGGAATCCATTGTTTTCTTGTGTTTGATTGTCTATTTGATTACGTAATGTAATTCTATTGTATCCCGTAAAAGGGCGTCTTCCCTCTATCTAATGTACTATACTCTTCCAATCTCCCATCTGGTCCCCTAGGGGAGTGTCCACCAGGTGGGAGACCAGCATAAATACCAGGCATATAGCCCTCAATAAAGTAGATTCTGTTTTACCCTCAAGACGGAGCTTGGTCTCGTGTTTGGGGGGAATTAACTGGGTTCGTGTATTGCTAATCCCGTATTCAGGGCATCTTTCATCTGGTATTAACCCTCGATATCAGGGTTATACCATAACAATTGGTGGCAAGCGACGGGATGGTCCTTATCGCCCAGAAGAGCAACTACACATCCGGACCTAATGGGAATACCGTATGAAAGACTGAAAAGAGCCACCCTTAAAGACCTGCTAGAACAACGGGCCGACTGGCCAGTAACCTCAGGAAGAGGGAGATTATTACAATAATGACCGAGATGGACAGAGTACCAGGGACCGAAGGAACCAATGAGCCCAGTATATCAGACAGAACTCCCGAAGAAGCAAGCTTTGACCGGGCGGTTAAAATAAGACTGGCACATTATGGCCCCAACCCGACTGCCGAAATTATCGACCGGGTCATAGCAGCTGTGGAGACCAACCTACTTCGCCAAAGCGGCGCTGCAGCAGCCCAAGTCACAGCAACCCCAGTGGAAAAGAGAAAAGTACATTTTGCAGTTTTAAAAACTTCATGGAAACAGAAGGAGAGATTGATGGGTACCTTGCGGATTTTGAGAGGCAATGTGCCCTACACAAGGTACCCGCAGAGGACTGGGTCACGATATTATCCGGAAAATTATCCGGCCAGGCCAGCGAGGCTTTTTGGGCCATTCCAGATGAAGAAGTCGGGGATTATAATGCTCTAAAAGAGGCTCTGCTCTCCAGGTATGCAATAACACCGGAGGCATACAGGAGACGGTTCAGAGACACTGTTAAACTAGCTGGAGATTCCTACATCGAGTGGGCATGTAGGGTGCACCGCACAGCAGCTCACTGGATGGCGGGGTGCCAAGCCGTATCTGGAGAAGAGGTGCTGCAGCTATTCCTGTTGGAACATTGCTTCGACAAGTTATCCGCAGGAGTTAGAGAGTGGGTTCGGGTCCGTAAACCCTCCAACCTGCATGAAGCTGCTCGCCTGGCAGATGAGTATACGGATGCCCGCAAACTGGACACTGCTACCACTAAGATACCTGCCAGAGTGGAGTACAGACCCACAGTCACCCCAGCAGCTACCAGTTACCAACCCCCGGCGCCCCGCTCTACCACACCGCCTCCAGCCACGAACTATCCTCAGGCAGCCCGGTTCAACTCACGGGACTATTCACAGCCCATTCGGTGCTTCGGATGTAAGCAACTAGGGCACAAAAGACCAGAGTGTCCCCTAAACACAGCGAACCAAGCACAGTCCTGGAGAAGAGCCGCTGGTGGAAACCCATGTAACCCTCAGCCTGCTGCCCACTGTGTAGAGGAAGAAGAATGCTGGGGCATCCTACATCAAGCAGACCCCATGGAAGCTGCCCACTGGGATAACCGGCAACAGCACTGGCAACTGGTTAAAGTGAATGGGAAGGAGGTCAGTGGTCTATGGGATACTGGTGCTACTATGACCTTGCTCCAAAAGAACTTGGTGTCTGAGAACCAGCACACCGGAGACACTGTGGCTGTGAGGGTAGCAGGGGGCGCTGTGTTCCGCCTACCTGTTGCCCGGGTACATTTGGATTGGGGAGTGGGGGATAGACATGTGAATGTGGGGGTCATGAAGGACTTACCAGCTGATGTTCTCCTTGGAAATAACTTGGCCCCCCTTGTTTCTGCCTACGCTCCCATGGGTCCCGCCGATGTTAACCCTGTGACTACCCGTGCCCAGATCCGTGCCGCCGAGACCGACCCACCTGCTGCTAAGCCCCAGGACGCTGAGCTCAGTAAATCTCTATCCGCTATTGATACGTGGAAGTCCCGTTACAACGCGCTGATGGAGAAGAGTCAAGTAGAGGATGAAATGGTCAAGTTAAACAATCACTTAATGGTGCTAGCGGGAGAGAAGAGGAGCGCAGAGGAAAAAGCGCGTTTAGAACGGGAATCTCTGCTAGACAAGCTGCACAGACAGACCGCAGAAAACACCAGCTTCAGAGTGGAACATGAAACATTAAAGACAAACTTAGCGACACTGGATGAGAAGCTGGCGCTGGCTCATAGTGAGATGCAGCAACTCAAGGGCACCCTACATCAGTATGAAGGGCTTGTGGATAAAGAGCAGGTACAAAAAACTTGTAAAGAAGCCGATGAGATTTGTCTCCAACTGGAAAGAAGCGTCTCTGAAAACAAAAACTTGAAGGATTGTTTAGCCCTGGTCTGGGCACTGAAGCACTTCAACTGAAGTTGAACCCTTATTTATACGGACAGGAATTCTCTCTCATAATGGGAATGCAGATGGATTGTCCCGGCAAACTGACATTCCTACCACCTCCTAGTCTGGTCATCCCCAAGTTGACCCGCCAAAGGGTCAAGCCGGGTCTGCCGGAGTGTCCCACCAGGAGGGAGCCGTGTGACAGACCCCTCTGTCAACCTCCCTACGGATTATGGATTCGGGCATTATGTGCCCATTATAGGTACAGGGTGTGAATCCAACAGTACTAAAGGGGTTAACTCTCTCCTTGTTCAGTTTTGAGTAACTGTATTTTCTGATACAGGTTTCCTGGCATCAGCTATTGTTTACTGTAATTAGGTTTAGGTGATAAGCGTTCACCTTGTTTAACTACCTCCAGACTGCCAGGTGCCAGGAAGGAATCCATTGTTTTCTTGTGTTTGATTGACTATTTGATTACGTAATGTAATTCTATTGTATCCCGTAAAAGGGCGTCTTCCCTCTATCTAATGTACTATACTCTTCCAATCTCCCATCTGGTCCCCTAGGGGAGTGTCCACCAGGTGGGAGACCAGCATAAATACCAGCCATATAGCCCTCAATAAAGTAGATTCTGTTTTACCCTCAAGACGGAGCTTGGTCTCGTGTTTGGGGGGAATTAACTGGGTTTGTGTGATGCTGATCCCGTATTCAGGGCATCTTTCATCTGGTATTAACCCTTGATATCAGGGTTATATCATAACATATAGAGACTGCACAACACATCAGACTTAGTAACTGCGACCTAGACTATAATGGCTATAGGCCACACCCCCATTCAGTCACGTCCCACTCTAATCACAGGTGTGTTTGTTTTATGGTGTGTGAGGTGAGACTCAAAAAGTGCTGCACCCCAAAAAAATCTGTTGCCCTAGGCAAGTGCCTTGTTTTCCTAGGCCAAAATACACAATGATCAAATCGATAATGTATCTGTGATAGTGGTAATCATTGCTTTTTTTGTGTACCCTATAAAGTATGGGCTAGTAAAGGGTACAATACAAATAATTGTTTAGTGTATTTTTTTTAGTTTATACACACTTTATGCAACATCATTAAATATGCATATCTGTGCAAACTGAACTGTTTTTTAAAGCTGGTCAGGTTGAGCTGTTTCCTATCATTAGCAACAACCTGGCAATTTTCGAAATTTGAGCTGCACAACCCTTCTCCACTGTAATAAACTAATGCAAAAGGTGCTAGTAGATTGCCAGACTACTCTGTGTCCCCCAAAATACAAAGACACTGTAAATTAAAATAGATAAATTGTGGAACACAAATAAAGCTAATAATATAGCACAGGCGTTCTGTCAGATTTTCCTACCAAACTCCCATTCTTTTTTTAAAATAATAGTTTTAAAAAAATCCGACCTCACGTTATTGCAGTGATCACACTTCGTAATTTCACATTCCTCATGCGCCCTCTGGTGGTTAGGAGAGAACTAAAGACTGCGCTACTTTATACTTTTGGGTATATACGGCTGCCGTACGCAAAGCTAACTACTGGAAAGTTACGTTCTGCGGCGGACGTATTATTGGCAAATTGCTGTAGGAGTTGTAGCTTTGCGGCATCTGTTTCTTCCACGTGTGGGTGAGAGCTGTGAGAAACTGAGGCGATAGAATGGGTCCGGCAAAGAATGGAGGGTGAGTGTGTATATGAGACAGAGTACAGACTGAGAGGGAACGAGTTTAAACAGACTGGCACAGAATATGGACTGACAGCAGACTGACCAAAACATATAGATTCACAAGGTGTATATAGAGGTAAAGAGAGCTGACTGAAGACCTATAACCATAGAGGGTATCGACTGAAGTATAGCTGCCCAATATTTTACCGAACATACGCTGTGAAAGCTGAACAATTTACTTTCTGTGGTTGATGTGAGTTCTGATGATGGCATTTTGCTGACAGAGGTTTCAGAGCCTTTGGTATGATGTGGACACACAACAGACCTAAGGCTCTGTATATGGGATTTAGAGCTTCAGGTCTGATCTAAGGTTCCATAAAGGCATATGAATGGCTATATTCAATTGTGTCTCTGGTCTGATAAGGGCAAATAGATAGCCATTTGATTTTATCTGAATTATAATAGTGAACTTGCATGCTGTTGTCATCTGCTTGTTGTCCACTATTTGTAAGTGGTCAACCTATAACTCTAGTGCATACTCCTAATAGTTCAGACAGCAAGTACACATAGTACAGAAACAACAGAGTGCGCTGACTGTCGGATGGACAGTATTAACTAAGCGGAATGATAAATGCTGATTTGATTAGGTGCACGGTTGTTCTGTAATTAACTATAGTATAAATAGTACAAAATTAAACACAATCACCATTTGTTTGCTAACCTAGAGTTATGCTTAAAAAAAATAAAATCATATACTGGATGACACAAGGAGTGTACAGACTGACAATCTATAGTAAATTTGAAATGTCCTAATTTCAATTACTAATGTGATTTGATTCTGATTTTGTTCAACAGTGATGTCCTTACATTAGATGCAGAGAAAGAAGAAGATGATCTGTTTGTCACAGAGTATCCTGTGAGCGCAAGTGAGGATGAGGTAAATTCATTATCCATCCACTATTTCTCTCTTTACAATTGTGATCTCCATACTCCTTTTTCCTGAAATGCTGCTTGTTCATTTTTGAACCAATGATTAATTGCACCTAATTTCCTGGTCATTCTCCTGCTTATTCTTAAAGGGATATGAAACAGTACTTCTTTAGTAAAAACAAATATGTTGAATCAAAGTACACATAAAAAAACAGACTGTGAAAAAAACTGCAAACAACTTACTAGTTTTCTTGCAAAATGAGAATTTCTCATTGCAGCCACTGCCGATCCTCTTCCGGCATCTACTCCTTTCTTTAGCCGAGCAATGACAAAACCGGCTTCCTCCAATTGTTGCGTGCCCCATCTGGTGTCTTGCTCATGGGGCACGCAACGATTGGAGGAAGCCGGGTTTGTCATTGCTCTGCTAAATAAAGGAGATGCGGATGGAGGAACGGCAGTATGTTTACCATAGCTCAGTGTAAAATGTTTTAAAACTGAAGCGTCTTTGTAAAGTTTAATGAGTTAAAGTGCCCCTGTTTTTAAGTTTTTGTTTTTTTTTGATACTGGGCAATAATTCATTAAACTTTACAATCGCTTTCAAATTAAGCCCTGGCGCACTGTTCTGGAGCCCCCAAGACCCCCCCCCCCCCCTGCTGGTGCTTGATGCTGCCAGCTGCACCAAAAATGTAGCCCGGTGTGGCTGGTTTATGCCAGTCTGCATGACAGTTGTCAGTGTCCGTGCTATGCAGCCCTACTGTAAAGACTGCAGGATCTCAAACGAGTTTTATATACAATAATGCATACACACACAACTTTCAGTGCTGTGCTAGCAGATTTAACTGAGCAGCGAGCAGAGAAAGGATAAAATGTGCATGGGGTATCCAGAAGCCAAGATAAATATTTCTCACCACGTGCATACAAAGCAACAACAGTACAGTAGACTCTCCTTTCATGATTCAGATAGAGAATACAATTTTAAAAAACTTTCTAATATACTTCTTTTATCTTATTTGCTTCATTCTCTTGATATTCCTTCCTGAAAAGCATATCTAGATAGGCTCAGTAGATTCTGATTGGTGGCTGCACATATTTGCCTCATGTGATTGGCTCACCCATGCGCATTGCTATTTCTTTAACAAAGGATATCTAAATATTGAAGCAAATTAGATAACAGAAGTAAATTGAATTTTGTTTAAAATTGTATTCTCTGTCTGAATCATGAAAGAAATTTTTTGGGTTTAATGTCACTTTAACTGAGTTAATAATTACCGCCATAGCCACCACTTCAGACTCGGCTACAACATTACTAGCACTGGGGCCTGCCCGCTTACATTAAACAGCCTTCACAGAGTGTGTTTTGGTGTTATGACACTAAATAATTTTGCAAAGGTTCAAGAAAAATGTCTAGCTCCTAGATTTTAAACAAATTTGTCAAGCACTGCGCTAGAAGATTTATGATATACTGTTTAGGGATGGATACAATCTACACTAACCTTTCCTTATACCAGTTCCTCTTGAACCCCTCTAGCATGTAAGCCGAAGAGCCCAACTGTTTGAAGATCACCTTCTTAAAGGGACACTCAAGTCAAAATAAAACATTTATGATTCAGAAAGATTAGGCAGTTTTAAGACACTTTCCAATTTACTTCGATTATCAAATTTTGCACATCTTTTTATATTCACACTTTCTGGGGAACAAGATCCTACTGAGAATGTGCACAAGCTCACAGGGTATACGTATACTAGTCTGTGATTGGTTGATGTCTGTCACATGATACAGGGGGGGTGGAAAATGTGAGAAAAAATACATTTGTCAGTAAAAATTTTTTACTGCTTATATCAAATTCAGAGTAGGTGCTACTGCATTGTCTTTTTATTGTGCACATGTTAATTATGCAATTATACTGTATTGAGTGGTCCTGTAAGAGCTGACTACAACAGTGTGACTCTTGGCAGGGCCCTCTACCCATTTGATCCCTATATATTTTACCTTGTATACCGCCTATGTTTATAGCGCTGCAGAATCTGTTGGCGCTCTACAAATAACCAATAATAATGATATCAAGCTAGATATGATTTCCTGCAGGGACACAAGCTCCCTTGTAGAGCTGTGGAGCCATCACAAATGTGTTCTAAAAAATAAATAAAAGGTAAAATCCTTTTTAAAATGGTGAACAATACATATTGCAATGATTTCTGTTGAGCATAATCAACGTTATCCCTTTAAAGTGATGGTAAACTTAGGGAGCATATTTTTGTAATTGATAGTTTTTGCATTAAAATGTATAAGCCTTTCTCTGCATTTTGTAAACTACCTGTACATTTTATAATATGTAGTTTATGTCCTGAGCACCTCAGCAGCCTATTTTTCTTCTTGTGACAATTAGTATGGTATCCAATCATACAAATTTATTATATGTAAATGTAAGTAATAAAAATAGATAGCATAATGGAATCAATTAGCATTTACCATCACTTTAACATTCTCTTCTAATTTCCTCCCTCTTTCTTTCCAAATATGTGTATATTATAGGGACATTAAGTCAGTATAGAGTGGGAGTATAAGATAAATGCCACATTAATTCTTTGGAGAAAGGGAACATAAAAATGCACAACCATGCAGAGTAGTTAAATGCATAATTAAATTCCGCTCTGGAGCACATGATCAAAGCTGCTGTACATGGTGGATGAGGCTACACAACACACACATGCTGCCTGTGAGTGGCTCACCTTTTGTGTTCATCTTAGGATTGCTGGAGAAATGCTGCTCTGGACCTGACTGTATGTATTTAACTCCTTTTACAGTGTTTAAGAACTTCACAATATAAAAGCAACAGTATAAAAAGATAATGATCGCTAACACAGAGACTTTTCTTATTGCACTTTTATACCCCTTTAATGTTTATATTCTACATCACATCATCTAGCAGTTATAATAATACAATCTTCAGTGATCTGACTGCTTCATTCATTTAACCTATAGGAAGACAGCGATATTGAGAGAAAGCACCGGAGGCTGCTTGATGCCATCTCATCTCTGGATGGCAAGAAAAGGTCAGTCTATGTCATAAAAACGGAACACTTTTTTTTTCTTGACCCTTTGTTTTGTTAAAGTTTGTTGCTTCTACTGTGTACAACTATTTGGGGGTCATTTTTAATATTTTTTTTATTTATTTTTTTAGGAGGAGGCTGACTGAGCGCACAGAGGCCGGTCTACAAGTGTCGGAATTTGGCATCAGTGCTGAAGGTTAACCTTACTGTGTTTTAAAGGGACAGTCAAGTCCAAAAAAACTTTCATGTTTCAAATAGGGCATGTAATTTTAAACAACTTTCCAATTTACTTTTAGCACAAATTTTGCTTTGTTCTTTTGGTATTCTTAGTTGAAAGCTAAACCTAGGAAGGCTCATATGATAATTTCTAAGCCCTTGAAGACTGCCTTTTATCACATGCATTTTTTTTTTGCTTTTCACAACAGGGGAGAGCTAGTTCATGTAAACCATATAGAAAACATTGTGATCACTCCCGTGGATTGTGGCAGACACTGCACTAAATAAAATGTCATGTGACCAGGGGGCTTTCACAAGATGCTTAGATATAGGTTAATCACAGAGGTAAAAAGGATATTAATATAACAGTGTTGGTTATGCAAAACTGGGGAATGGGTAATACAGAGATTATCTATCTTTTAAAACAACAAAAATTCTGTTGTTGACTGTCCCTTTAATTCTCATTTGCTAGGAGGGATATGGTTTTAACATGACACAATCTTCATTAACAAAGGACAAGACTTTTTATGGTCATGTATTCTGTTTGTGAAATATGTACTGACTAATATATTTTTGAAGAGCTCTCAACATGTGGATTTAATATCATTAGAACGTGATACACTTTTTTGTGTGTATATTTACTTAGATTAGGTGGACATGGGATGCTTACATTTAGTAATTGGGTTCAGTGGACATCTAGTAATCATAGAAACGTTTTCATGAAACATGTATCTAGTTAAATCAAGGAACAAGCTAAAGAAAATCAGTACTCAACTGATACTGGTGTACACCTGTGCAGCACTCACTTTCCTAATGGGCCATTAGAGAGCAATATTCAGGTCGGAGTTGCACTATATTAAAATTTAACCTTTATTAGGATATTTAACATCTAAACAAAACACACACATGAATTTAAAAACGCAAAGGAACTTATCTGGCTGCGAATATATTAGCACTTGTATTGTGGGTAGGATACTATCATGTATTTGTAAATCAATCTAGGCCTAGGATGTCTGTATTAATCCATGGTCTTTAGTTATGCAAATAATTAGAAACAATGTCCTTAGGAGAGTGTTCACGGTTGACAATGATATATACCACACTTGAAATTAAATTGTATTAATCTTACTAAGAAAACCTGGATTCCATACTGAGTTGGTCTAGGCCTGATAATATTGGCACCTATATACGGTATACTAGGTACTAATAATCGCATTGATTCTCCCCTCCTACATATATAATGGAAGGTGCTGTGTGGCCCATTTGCTTAATGTTGTTTGTTTTTATCCTATGAGGAAAACGTTATAATATATTATTATTGCATAAAGCAGACTTGTTACACTTGTATAATCACTATAATATAGTAGGGGGATTTCTGATTTCACTATTATCGTGGTTTAAGTAAAGTCAGCTTGGAATGTTTTGCTGACAAATAATAATTTCAGGTTACTTTAATCAACGTGTGGTGTTATATCTATCACCGTTTAAATCCTTTATACCCTACACATTTATAAATGTGCTTAGCTGCTTTGTTATTTTTAGCCGAGGAGTTAATTCTCAGGTGCTATCTACACGTGCCTATATCTGCAGCGTGTCAACCATTAAATAAGTTTTGGCTAAGCAATTATGTGTACTGCCATTAGATTTAGCCGAAAAATTAACTATGTAGAGCTATGACCACGCACAAACATCTGCAGCGTGTCAATACACTATATTAAATTGTAATATAGTGTAACTCCGACCTGAATATTGCTCTCTAATTAAATGGCCTATTAGGAAAGTGAGTGCTGCACAGGTGTACAACAGTATCAGTTGAGTACTGATTCTCTTTAGCTTGTTCTAACCAGTACACAGAACCCCAGTCTGCATATATAAAGTGTCTGTAGTTTTGTACAAAAAGACTGATAAACAGACAATAGCCATTAACACTGACATTCCTAACTGTGTACTTTGAGTAGTGCCATTAGTACCCCCTTTTTTCTTTTGCAAGTGAAGTCAAGGAAACCTGTCACCTTCTGTACAAATAGTCTCGAGGTCCAATTTCCATCTGTTTCATACGATGGTTATAATTTGATTATTATTACAGTGATATTTTTGTACTGTATTATTAATCCTGATGGGGAAATTACATATTTTTTTAATCACATTATGGTAATACAATGTTAGGCCCTTGAATCGCCATCTGTTTTCAAATACACACAAGTGCTGGAAGAAATTGTATGTTTTAACTTCAGATTGACTGTCTTTATTAATTTAAAGGGACAGTCTACACCAGCATTTTTATTGTTTTAAAAGATAGATAATCCCTTTATTACCCATTCCCCAGTTTTGCATGACCTTGTATCTAAGCATCTTCTGACACATGACTTTTTATTATCTATTGACTTGCATTTTAGCCAATAAGTGCTGTGTTGTGCTGACTCTTAAATAGCTCCCCGGGCATGAGCACAATGTTATCTATATAGTGGCTTAGAAACAGGCAGAAATTTAAAAGGTTTAAATGTTATACATTATATTAAGCTATCAATATTGGTTGTGCAAAGCTGGGGAATGGGTAGTAAAGGCATTATCTTTTTAAACAGTAACACATTTTAGTGTAGACTATCCCTTTTTAAAAACAAAAGGATTTTTTATTACATGCGTGTTTTTAGTATAGATTACACTATTAGAATTTTTGATTACAGTATAATTTTTTTTTTTTTATATATATACCACATTTTTTGTTTGTTAGTTTCTTAACCCCTTAACGACGCATGTCGTACAGGGTACGTCTTACACAAGCTGGTCTTTAAAGACCAGCGACGTACCCTGTACGTCGTTAAGGGTTTCAAGCGTCTGGAAGCGATCCTGATCGCTTCCAGACGCTTTCAAGGTATTGTAGTGATGCCTCAATATTGAGTCATCACTGCAATACCTTTTTAGGCACACCGATGCAGAGAGAGCCACTCTGTGGCCCTCTCTGCATCGGCCAGTGATGGTGCCGATCGTTGGTGGGTGGGAGCCATTGCAGGGAGGTGAGTGGGTGGCCCATCACTGGGGAACTTCCTTCCGGCTGTTTACTATGCCGGGTGCGCGCAGGAGCGCGCGCTGGAGGTGAGGGGCGCGTGCGCGCGATCGCGATCTAAGGCAATTGTGATGTGAATTTTTTTTTGCTGGAAGAGGGTGGTGGGTACAGAGGAGGGGTGATCAAGGAGTGATCTGGGAGGGTGAGGGTGTAGGGTATGGAGGGGGGCAGCTACACTACAGAAAATGTTAGGTTTAAAAAAAAAAAAAAAAAAAAAAAAAGTTATTTTGCAAAGTGGGTACTGGCAGACAGCTGCCAGTACCCAAAATGGTGACTAATAGTTAGTGGGGGGAGGGTTAGAGAGCTCTTTGGGGGGGATCAGGCAGGTTAGGGGCTAAGGGGGGGATCCTACACAGCAGAATATGATTATTATTTTTTTTAAATAATAAAAAAAACAAATTAAAACTTTTATTTTAGTACTGGCAGACTTTCTGCCAGTACTTAAGATGGCGGGGAAAATTGTGGGGTGGGGAAGGGAAGAGAGCTGTTTGGGAGGGATCAGGGGGTGGGATGTGTCAGGTGGGAGGCTGATTTCTACACTAAAGCTAAAATTAACCCTTCAAGCTCCCTACAAGCTACCTAATTAACCCTGTCTCTGCTGGGCATAATACAAGTTTGGTGCGCAGCAGCATTTAGCGGCCTTCTAATTACCAAAAAGCAATGCCAAAGCCATATATGTCTGCTATTTCTGAGCAAAGGGGATCCCAGAGAAGCATTTACAACCATTTGTGCCATAATTGCACAAGCTGTTTGTAAATAATTCCAGTGAGAAACCCAAAGTTAGTGAAAAAGGGAACAATTTTTTTTATTTGATCGCATTCGGCGGTGAAATGGTGGCATGAAATATATCAAAGTTGGCCTAGATCAATACTTTGGGTTGCCTACTACACTACCCTAAAGCTAAAATTAACCCTACAAGCTCCATACAAGCTACCTAATTAACCCCTTCACTGCTGGGCCTAATACAAATGTGGTGCACAGCAGCATTTAGCGGCCTTCTAATTACCAAAAAGCAACGCCAAAGCCATATATGTCTGCTATTTCTAAACAAAGGGGATCCCAGAGAAGCATTTACAACCATTTGTGCCATAATTGCACAAGTTGTTTGTAAACAATTTCAGTGAGAAACCTGATATTTGTGAAAAAGTGAACAATTTTATTTATTTGATCGCATTTGGTGGTGAAATGGTGGCATGAAATAGACCAAAATGGGCCTAGATCAATACTTTGGGTTGTCTACTAAAACAAAAATATACATGTCAAGGGATATTCAGGGATTCCAGACAGATATCAGTGTTCCAATATAACTATCGCTTATTTTGAAAAAAAAAATGGTTTGGAAATAGCAAAGTGCTATTTGTACTTATTGCCCTATAACTTACAAAAAAAGCAAAGAACATGTAAATATTGGGTATTTCTAAACTCAGGACAAAATTTAGAAACTGTTTAGCATGAGTGTTTTTTGGTGGTTGTAGATGTGCAACAGATTTTGGGGGTCAAAGTTAGAAAACGTGTCTCTTTCTCTTGCAAGGTGTATCCAGTCCACGGATTCATCCTTTACTTGTGGGATATTCTCATTCCCTACAGGAAGTAGCAAGCTGTCCATATAGCTCCCCCTCTAGCTCCACCCCCCAGTCATTCTCTTTGCTGGCTCTAAGCACTAGGGTCTCTCTCGGGAGTGTAAAGTGAATGTGGTGTTAGAATTGTAGTTTTATTATCTTCAATCAAAAGTTTGTTATTATAAATGGTACCGGTTCGTACTATTTACTCTCTAGCAGAAAAGTGATGAAGATTTCTGCTTAGAGGAAAATGATTTTAGCATGTTGTAACTGAAATCCACTGCTGTTCGCACACAGGACTGAGGAGTACCAGAAAACTTCAGTTGGGGGGAACAGTTTGCAGGGTGATCTGCAATAAGGTATGTTCAGTCATTTATTTCTAGACAAGACTGAGATAATGCTAGAAGAGACTGACACTATCCCCATGAGGGGAGGGTAAGCTATGTTCACAGACTTAGTAAGCAATTGAATGCTTACATAATAGGGCTAATATACTGGTTGACACTTATTCAGGGCAATCGATTGTTTGGCTAAGGAAAAATCGTTTTTGCAAGACACTTTGAAAGCCCTTTTGGGTTTTTTTCTGGGGTTATTACCACATGGCTGTTTTTTTTTTTAGTCAGGAGTGATTTACTAGGCCTCACAGCTCCAGAGTAGAGTGGGAGGGGCCTAATTTCACGCCTCAGATGCGCACTTAGAATTGCAGATAAGTTCATGCTGTTTCACATGGAGGGTCCTGCTGATGTTTGAGGGCCTAAAAGAAGCTATATTCCCCCAAATCTCTGTGTTTTACTTAGGGAGGTATTAGCTACTCTGGATGACTGTGACCCTTTGGTGATCCCAGAGAAATTGTGTAAAATGGACAAGTACCTAGAGGTCCCTGTTTACACGGATGCGTTTCCGGTCCCTAAGAGGATTGCGGATATCGTTACTAGGGAGTGGGATAGGCCAGGTGTCCCTTTTGTCCCCCCTCCTGTTTTTAAGAAAATGTTCCCCATATCTGACCCCATGCGGGACTCGTGGCAGACGGTCCCTAAGGTGGAGGGGGCTGTTTCTACACTAGCTAAACGCACAACCATACCAATTGAAGACAGTTGTGATTTTAAAGACCCTATGGATAAAGAATTAGAGGGTTTACTTAAGAAAATTTTTGTTCAACAAGGTTTTCTTCTCCAACCTATTGCCTGCATTATTCCTGTAACTACTGCAGCTGCTTTCTGGTTTGAGGCGCTGGAAGACTCGCTTCAGACGGAGACCTCATATGAGGAAATTATGGATAGAATTAAGGCTCTAAAGCTAGCTAATTCTTTTATCACTGATGCCGCTTTCCAAATGGCTAAGTTAGCGGCAAAAATTTCAGGTTTCACCATTTTGGCGCGCAGGGCGCTATGGCTAAAGTCCTGGTCGGCCGATGTGTTGTCTAAATCCAAGCTTTTGAACATTCCTTTCAAAGGGAAGACCCTATTCGGGCCTGAATTGAAAGAGATTATTTCAGATATCACTGGGGGGAAAAGGCCATGCTCTCCCTCAGGACAAAGCCTTAAAACAAAGAACAAAGGGTAAACAGGCCAAAAAGCCTGCAGCTGCCACCAAGACAGCATGAAGGGGTAGCCCCCGATCCGGGACCGGATCTAGTAGGGGGCAGACTCTCTCTCTGCACTCAGGCCTGGACAAGAGATGTACACGATCCTTGGGCATTAGAGATTGTAGCCCAGGGATACCTTCTAGAATTCAAGGACTCTCCTCCAAGGGGAAGGTTCCACATTTCTCGTCTGTCTACAGATCAGACAAAGAAAGAGGCGTTTTTACGCTGTGTAGATCTACATACAATGGCAGTGATCCACCCAGTTCCAATTGCAGAACAAGGACTGGGGTTTTACTCAAACCTGTTTGTGGTTCCCAAAAAAGAAGGAACTTTAAGACCAATCCTGGATCTCAAAATTCTAAAGAAATTCCTCAGAGTCCCATCTTTCAAGATGGAGACCATTCGGACAATCTTACCAATGATCCAGGAGGGTCAATATATGACTACCGTGGATCTAAAGGATGCGTATCTGCACATTCCTATCCACAAAGATCATCACCAGTTTCTCAGGTTCACCTTTCTGGACAAGCATTTTCAGTTTGTGGCTCTTCCTTTCGGGTTGGCCACTGCTCCCAGAATTTTCACAAAGGTGCTAGGGTCCCTCCTGGCGGTTCTAAGACCGCAGGGCATAGCAGTGGCGCCTTACCTAGACGACATCTTAATTCAGGCGTCAACTTTCCAAAGAACCAAGTCTCACACGGAGATTGTATTGGCCTTTCTGAGGTCTCACGGGTGGAAGGTGAACATCAAAGAGTTCTCTCTCCCCCCTCACAAGAGTTCCATTCCTAGGAACCCTGATAGACTCGGTAGAAATGAAAATATTTCTGACGGACGTCAGAAAGCTAAAACTCTTAACTACTTGCCGAGCTCTTTATTCCATTCCTCGGCCATCTGTGGCTCAGTGCATGGAGACAATCGGACTAATGGTTGCGGCAATGGACATAGTCCCTTTTGCTCGGATACACCTCAACTAGCGGCGGCCAAATTCATCAGATTTCAGTCGGACAACATCACGACTGTAGCTTACGTCAATCATCAGGGGGGAAGAAAGAGTTCCCTAGCGATGACGGAAGTAACCAAAATATCAGGTGGGCGGAGGATCACTCCTGCCATCTCTCAGCAATTCACATCCCAGGAGTAGACAACTGGGAGGTGGATTTTCTAAGTCGTCAGACTTTTCATCCGGGGGAGTGCGAACTCCACCCGGAGGTATTTGCCCAGCTGACTCAGCTATGGGGCACCCCAGAGTTGGATCTGATGGCGTCCCGTCAGAACACCAAACTTCCTCTCTACGGGTCCAGGTCCCGGGAACCCCAGGCTGAATTGATAGATGCTCTAGCAGCGCCTTGGTCCTTCAATCTGGCTTATGTTTTTCCACCGTTTCCTCTCCTCCCGCGTCTGGTTGCCAGAATCAAGCAGGAGAAGGCTTCGGTGATTCTGATAGCGCCTGCGTGGCCACGCAGGACTTGGTATGCAGACCTAGTGGACATGTCATCTGTCCCACCATGGACACTGCCAATGAGGCAGAATCTTCTAATACAGGGTCCGTTCAAGCATCCAAATTTAGTTTCTCTACGTCTGACTGCTTGTAGATTGAACGCTTAATTCTATCAAAGCGTGGGTTCTCTGAGTCAGTTATAGATACTCTGATTCAGGCTAGAAAGCCTGTCACCAGGAAAATCTACCATAAGATATGGCGGAAATATCTTTGTTGGTGTGAATCCAAGGGTTACTCATGGAGTAAGATTAGGATTCCCAGGATATTGTCCTTTCTCCAAGAAGGACTGGAGAAAGGATTGTCAGCTAGTTCCTTAAAAGGACAAATATCTGCTTTGTCTATCCTGTTACACAAGCGTCTGGCAGAGGTACCAGACGTTCAAGCGTTTGCTCAGGCTTTAGTCAGAATCAAGCCTGTGTATAAACCTGTGGCTCCGCCATGGAGTTTGAATCTAGTTCTTTCAGTTCTACAAGGGATTCCGTTTGAACCTTTACATTCCATAGACATTTAGTTGTTATCTTGGAAAGTTTTGTTTTTGGTAGCTATCTCTTCTGCTCGAAGAGTTTCAGAATTATCTGCCTTATAGTGTGATTCACCTTACCTGGTGTTCCACGCAGATAAGGTAGTTTTGCGTACCAAGCCTGGTTTTCTTCCTAAAGTTGTTTCTAACAAGAATATTAACCAGGAAATAGTTGTTCCTTAATCCATCTTCGAAGAAGGAACGTCTATTACACAATCTTGATGTAGTTCGTGCTTTAAAGTTCTATTTACAAGCAACTAAGGATTTCAGACAAACATCTTTCTTGTTTGTTATCTATTCTGGTAAGAGGAGAGGTCAGAAAGCGACTGCTACCTCTCTTTCCTTTTGGCTGAAAAGCATCATCCGTTTGGCCTATGAGACTGCTGACCAGCAGCCTCCTGAAAGAATTACTGCTCATTCTACCAGAGCAGTGGCTTCCACATGGGCTTTCAAAAATGAGGCTTTTGTTGAACAGATTTGTAAGGCAGCAACTTGGTCTTCACTGCATATTTTTGCCAAATTTTACAAATTCAATACTTTTGCTTCTTCGGAGGCTATTTTTGGGAGAAAGGTTTTGCAAGCAGTGGTGCCTTCCGTTTAAGGTACCTGTCTTGTTCCCTCCCTTCATCCGTGTCCTAAAGCTTTGGTATTGGTATCCCACAAGTAAAGGATGAATCCGTGGACTGGATACACCTTGCAAGTGAAAACAGAATTTATGTTTACCTAATAAATTACTTTCTCTTGCGGTGTATCCAGTCCACGGCCCGCCCTGGCATTTAAGTCAGGTAAAAAATGTTTTTGTTTAAACTACAGTCACCACTGCACCCTATGGTTTCTCCTTTTTCTTCCTAACCTTTGGTCGAATGACTGGGGGGGGGAGCTAGTGGAGGAGCTATATGGACAGCTTGCTACTTCCTGTAGGGAATGAGAATATCCCACAAGTAAAGGATGAATCCATGGACTGGATACACCGCAAGAGAAAGCAATTTATCAGGTAAGCATAAATTCTGTTTTTTCCATTTTTTCATCATATTTTATAATTTTTTTTTTATGGTAAATTGTAAAATATGATGAAAATAATGGTGTCTTTAGAAAGTCCATTTAATGGCGAGAAAAACGGTATATAATATGTGTGTGTACAGTAAATGAGTAAGAGGGAAATTGAAGCTAAACACAAACACCGCAGAAATGTAAAAATAGCCTTGGTCCTTAAGGGAAAGAAATTGAAAAATGGCCTTGTCCTTAAGGGGTTAATGTTGAAAACAATTTCCTGGAAGAAAAAATGAAGAGGCGCCTAATGGTGCAATATTATTGCGTGTAAGGATTCACAAAAAATCGATACGTAGGGTACAAAGGTGGTGCACAAACTGTGCAGTATAGGCAGGCTGAGAATTCTGAGTTGCTCGGCTGACTCGCGCTCCACGCCAAAGATTCAGAAACACCGCACATGTCCACCACTGACGTCATGATTTGCGTCACTTGATTTCCAGTCAAGTGTAAAGTGGAAAGCCTCTTGCTGGGTAATTGTACCTCGATCTTATATGACCTTGCTCTTACTTGATGTATCAAAGGCCAAATAATCCCAAAAGTGAAAACGGTGCAGAGCAAGGTCATGTAATTAAAGATTTATTTAAAAGGTTAAAAACATATGGAAATCAAGTGATGCAAATTGTGACGTCAGCGGTGGGCGTCTACTGTGTTCCTGAATCTTTGGCGTGGAGCGCGAGTCAGCCGAGCCTATACTGCACAGTTTGTGCACCACCTTTGTGAGTACCCTACGTATCGATTTTTTGTGAATCCTTACACTCAATGATATAGCACCTTTAGACGCCTCTTCATTTTTGTCTTCCAGGACATTACTTTCATTATTCCATTCTATCGGAGAGTGCAACCTGTTACCGTGGATTATGAACATCCAATCTTATGATGTTTAATTACCCTGACTTTGAGTGGATATTGTGTGCTTATTTATATAAAATTAGGCCATTTATATTGGCCTAATTTTAAACCACTATAGATTATATCTGTGTGCGCACCTCTGTCACGATATTGTATATCTATATTGTGAGCTTTTTTTGTTTATTTCTTAATGTTGCATTTTTAAAGAATATTTTTAACTTTTTTTTTTTTTTTTTTTTTTTGCTTTTTGATTTTTTTTTTTTAATTTTACATTTTCCTTTCATTTAACATTGTTTTCATTCAATACTATTTTTAACATTTTAAAGTGCTCTTTCTTACATCTGACTTTTTTTTTTTTTAAAGCTTAGTTTCCCTCATATGCATTAATCTGAAGCATTTACATATGTGGTGTTTTTCAGGCATTGGAGAGAAGATAAGTCTTTCTGATCTCATTGATCCAATACAGAAAGCCAGCTCACTTGCCCATGTAAAGAGACAACTGAACAAAGTCAATCAGACAAAGAGTGAAGAACTACCTCTTAGCAAAGAAGAGACTCAGAGAGTAAGTGGGTTACATTTGGATAATAATATCATTTCCAGAGAAAATTATTTGTACCAGTGAAAACTTAATAATCAATGAAGACATATAATGTAAAAAGAACACACTACTATTAGAACAACTTAATTTGTAAACAAATTCAATTTTCTTGCCATTCTTCCCCTGTATCTAGAGCTACAAGGGACCCCCGATTTAAGCATTTTTTTTTTAAAAGGAAATCCTTCCTATATTACACATTTTAAACCCTGCTTAATAGGTCATAATAGTAAAAAATTATATGGTTTAATTAATTAGAGCATGTCATTTTAAGACGATTGACCCTACACTACTGCGTGTGTAACGCAATGTGCGACTAGAGCTGCTGACTGGATGAGTGGTGGTTTCCGCTCAGGGCCAGCAGTGCTTTGCGGGTACTGTGCAGCACTAATACTGTGTATTTAACCCACACACACTAGTGTAGGGTCAATAGTCTTAAAATCACATGCTCTAACAAATTAGAGCATATTATTTTTTTACTATTATGGCTTTTAAGTAGCTGTGCTCTTATGCCACTCCAGATTAATAACCAGCCAATGTTTAGGGGATACGTTATTATACCTCTCCTAAATTGCCAGATAAGGATAAGACCAGTGAACCAATCACCTGCATTTTATAGGCATATGGGACCCTTCATTTGATGAAGCAGAGTTTCTCATTCTAAGGTGTGTAAGGGTTAGCTGTGGTCTCCCCACATACAATGAGAAGGGCCTCTGCCCCTGAAGACCCCTGTATTGTGCTGCGTTGTCATCCACAGTATGGTGATTATTACCCATACAGAAGGGAGCCTGGTGATCAACTTTTAAAAATGGGGTTTCCGCATCACTCCTAGGAAAACAGTCCCTCCAGGACAACAACATTCTGCTGTTCCCATTTTATAAGTGATGGGGATGATAAGACTTCATTGTTTTACATTCAAGGAAATAAAGACAACAGAAATAGTTTTTTTTGTTTCCACTAATGATTGCTATACAGTACTCTGTAGGTCATGGGTTTGACACATACTAAGGGAGCTATCATGTATAGCATATTTTGTCAGAATACCATAAGCCAGCCTGTTGATTATGTTTTTTAATTACAGATACAAAGAGTGGTAGCTTATGAAAAGACCTCTGAGGAAGTATCCAAGTGGGACCATATTGTGAAGCAGAACCGTAAAGCAAAACAGCAGGTGTTTCCTATTAATGAAGAGGAGCAGAAACCTGCTTCCATTGAAGAGGTGGTAACAGGATGGAACGTAAGCGACTCTTTATGTCTCTGCAATATTGTTGTCAGCATACTTTGTGTGTGGTATGTTTTAACTCATAAATTCCCCATACATATTTTACAATGTAAAAAAATAGGGATTATACATTATTTATTTTTCCCCCAGTTTCCTGTAATTCATCTCTCAAAAAATGTGCTTTCTGCATCCCCCAAATTAATTTTATTAGGACAACAAACACGTAAATTACAAGATGACAAATTTTGTTTTTCTGCTATAGTAAAAACATATCAGCCAAGTCTAAAGTTGTGTTTTTTGTTTTTTTTAGTAAAAAAAAGACATCTTGTTTGCTGTGATTGTTTTTAAATGGCCAAACTCCACCCATCACTTGCCTTATTTAGAGTAGCTTGACTCTGCAAACAACAAGGATACAATGGATCATGCTGTTAATGAAAGTTAACTACAATGTCCCTTTAAAGGACACATGACATCATGGGTGTGTTGATTTAAAGGGACATTAAACCCCAAAAATGTATTTCATGATTCTGGTAGATAAGACAATTTTAAACATTTCAATTTACTTCTATGATCTAAGTTGCTTAATTCTTTAGATATCCTTTGTTGAAGAAATAGCAATGTACATGGGTGAGCCAATCACACGAGGCATCTCTGTGCAGCCACCAATCAGCAGCTACTGAGCCTATCTAGATATGCTTTTCAGCAAAGTATCTCAAGAGAATGAAGTAAATTAGATAATAGAAGTAAATTAGAAAGTTGTTTAATATTGCATGCTCTTTCTAAATTGTGAAAGAAAGAAATTGGGTTTCATGTCCCTTTAAAGAAGCACTAAAGGCAAAAAAATGATTTTGTGATTCAGGTAGAGCTCACAATTGTAAACAACTTTCCAATACACTTACTTGATCAAAATGTGCATAATCTTTTTTATATGCACACTTTTAGGCACCAGTCCCTACTGAGCATTTTCAAGGGTTCACATTAAATACGTATGTGCATTTTGTGATTGGCTGATGGCTGTCACATGATGCTGGGAGGAAGGAAAATTGTACTAAGAAGAACATCCACTACTCATTTGAAATTCAGACTGTTTTTTCATTGTCTTATTATTATGCATTTGTTCAACATGCAATTCTGCTGTGTTTAATGGTTCGTTAACACGCTAAATGCCCCATGTAAACCATTTAATGTTCAACAGATTTGTATATGTATTCTCTGCTAGGCACGCACACCTCTTGAGCTGGAAGTATTTAATATCCTTCATAAGAACAAACAACCAATAACCAACCCATTACTGACTCCTGTGGAAGAGGCAGCTTTGAAAGCCATGAGTGTAGAAGAGGTGAGTGCTTAGTACCCCAAAAAGCAAATGCTGCAAATTAATAGCATAGGCAGTTTGCAGCATTTTGAAAACCTGTCTTACAGATTTTGCTTTTTGGCCTTCCTTGGAACTGTGGGACAAAGTAGAGTTTTATACACAGAAGCAAGACTTGTTTAATGTACCTGTTACTATTTTTTTTGTCACACTCTCTATAATACTAAATGTATATACTTCTTAATTAACAGTATTAATTGTTATTATGTTAATGGATTACTTTGGTGTTTTATTTAAAAAAAAGTGTGCTATGTTTCTGTAAGGGTTTTCATATTGCTAGTATTCTAGTTATTGTTAAATTCATTGCCCTGTGGCCCTCTAATATTACGTGGTTATTACTGTTTGTTGGGATATAGCAAGCTAAGTCTGTATATTTTACTGTGGTGTCAGAGTTCTGTTAAAGATTTCTTGTTTCGCTTAGGCAAAGCTTCGTCGAGCAGAGCTGCAGAAAGCAAGAGTCCTGCAGTCTTTTTATGAGTCGAAAGCAAGACGTGAAAAGAAAATTAAAAGCAAAAAGTAAGCAGAGTTCTTTTTGTTTTTTGCAGTATATACTAATGTTATCAGTGTAAAATGATCCTATTTTAAATTATACTTGTATCCTTTCAATGAACTAAAAAGGAATCATTTACTAAGCTAGAGAGATAAGCCACTCACCTTACTTCTGTACGCTGTGTAGTTAAAGGGACACTAAAATGTCATTTTCCATGAAAAGTTTAAGGGTAAAATTTTTTTTAGGATTTAGACAGAACATGCAATTTTAAACAACTTATTAATTTTACTTCTATTATCAAATTTTCTTTGTTCCTATGGAACCTTTTGTTTAAAAGCATGGATGTAAGATCAGTAGCATGTACGTGCCTGGGGAACTATATGATAGCAGTTTTGCAAGAGCACTAAATGGCAGCACTGTTTTCTGCCATGTGTTGCTCCAGACACCTACCTAGGTATCTCTTTAACAAAGAATACCATAGGAATTAAGCAAATTTGATAATAGGCATAGATTGGAAACTTTAAAAAAAAAATATTTATGGGTTTCATATCCCTTTAATTATCCATAGTGCAAAAAATGTAATGTACGCTTATTATTGCCTTGTTTTTCTGTAAGGTTGTAGTTTTTCACTGACCCTAGAGAAGCATGTATTCCATGAATACAGGACCCTGAACATCCTACCTGAGACCTTCACGTGGTCATTGGCCTATCACCAGTTGGCCAAATGCTGTAACTAACTATAATGCTTTTATTCTAGCTTTGTGCTTGCAAGAAAGTGCCAGACTATGTGTTGTTCTTTTATTTTGTTTTGTAATTTACCCTATGGACTTTGCACCCAGGCTTGTTTGGGGTTAACTGCCTGAGTCCCCTAAAAGCTGTGCGGCTGTCTGAGTGAACACCCATGGCTGTGCGTTTTGTAGGGTCGTATGAGGTGCACCCATTCTGGTTTGATATTGCAGTCCATTTTCATGTTTTATATGCTTTGTGTATGTGTATATCCTCTCTTCACACGTCGGCAATAACTAATCCGGCTTCCTCCAATCAAGGCATGGCCTCAGGCAATGACTCCCCTGGGGGGAAAGCCGTGATTGGAGGAAGCTGGATTAGTCATTGCTGACGTGGGAAGAGAGGATCTCCGGGTGGGGGAAGCTGCTCTGGCTGTGAAAAAAACAAAGGTAAGGTTTTTTTTTTGTTTTTTTTTTTAAACAGAACGGCTGCTTTGTAAACTTTGATGAATGAAAGTGCTCCTGTTTTAATAGTATTTTTAAAAACCGGGCTTTCATTCATCAAAGTTTTACCTTCACTTTAAAGGATAGCACTCACAAGTCTTAAACATCCATCTTTTTATTGTTAATATATTAAAAATAGGTCACATAGTCAATGTTTAGGCTAAAAGATAAGCACTTGTCAATATCAGATACCTGGTAAAGACTTTCCTAAAGTGTTTGCTTTTACGTTTTAAAAAAAATAAAATAATAATAATAAAAAATAAATATATATATTTTGTGGTCTAGTATACAGAATCTAATAAAATGCCTGCATTTGGTAGGCTAGTACAATGTAAAGTGTACATTTTGGGATATAAGTTAAATATTTTTTTGATAGGTCATTGAGCTCATTGCCCAGACTACAACATGATGTTAAATTTGGTAAAGCAATTTGTGCATTTTTATTTTTTTTTTTTTTTTTTTTTTTTTAATGTTTTGTCCCTACCTGTCCACAGGAAGCGAACCCAGAAGCATGAATTCTACCTAAATTCTCCCTACACTTATCCTGATTTACAAAACTTTTCTAATACTGTAATGATATTTTTTATTCCAGAGAATTACTACAAAATTAGGCTTTCTCCTATATTTAAAGGGACAGTCCACACCAAAAATGTTATTGTTTTCAAAGATAGTTAATTCCTTTTACTTACCATCTATATGGCACACATTAAAAAATAAACAGTACGTGTTTTTTAACTATTCACAGCCAGACAGTGATATAAGAGGTGGACTGCGGGGGCGTCCCCCATAATTCCACTACTGACATTTCTTGTGGCAGAGACGGCTCCTGTTTGCATTTCCCAACCAGCATGGTTAACAGGGTGGCTCATTTTGATTTTGGGGCTCCACATCAGGATGTTCACATCTGTTTCTCCTGCAACGGAAGCGTTTTTACACTGTGAGAGCAATAATTTAGGTACCAGACAACAAGCTGCTTTAAAGCTCACATGGCTTTTATGTGCTACATAGTCCTAGTCCCCTTGTGATCTTGCATTTTTGTCAAAAGAAGGCAACAATCTGGGTGATTATCTTTTTTTTTGTTTTGTTTGTTTTCCTGTTGCTTCAACTCCATGGGTCATTTTGTATGCTAGCTCTGGTGCCTGGTCATCTGTAGCATTCAAAATGCCCATTTCACTGGTTAAAGGCCAGTGTGGCTGAAAGTTTATAAGGACTCACAACTACACACTGCATCCATTTATCAATATACAAGTGAACACATTTCCAAGTACACCTGTCCACACGTAATAGTAGAGTAATGATTCAGATAGATCATGCCATCTTTAGAGAAAAAAAAAAAAAGAATATGCAGATATCCTATAATACTGGGAGTTACCTGGTGATTGCTAGCTCCCAGTAGTGCATTGCTGCTCTGGTGTCTACTTTAACTATGTGTTTAATCCCTTTGCCGGGGTTAAGCACATCGTTATATACAAGTAACAGTGCAATAATAAAATGCTCTAATACATTTGATTGTTTTTCTTTTTTTTTCACTTGTATATTCATTTAAGACTGATGCTTGTTAATGATTAACTGCAGGCACACTCATGTGACCCTGCACAAAAGGAGCTCCAAAACTTCAATTTGTAAAAAGGGCAATATCTGCGAAGCGCAATAAAATGGGGACAAGTAAAACGATTAGGGCTGCAACAACTAATCGGTAAGTTTAATCATAAAAATAGTTGTCAACAAATCTCATTATCAATTAGGTGGTCAGCGATTAGTTGGTCAGTTGCACAGCACCAGCTGCTTTAATCTGATGATCTACTGCAACTAAGATTGTGCAAAAAAATTGAATGTATTTATTTTTTTAATCTTTTTTTCTATCCGATTAATCAGACAAAAATCATCCGATTAATCGGATAGAAAAAAAAAAAAAAAAAAAAAAAATGTTTGTACAATACCATGTGCAGGAGTTCATCGGATTGAAGCAGCTGGTGCTGTGCAATTAACCAACTAATCGCTGACCACCTAATTGATAATGCGATTCTTTGACAACTATTTTTATGATCAATCTTACCGATTAGTTGTTGCAGCCCTAAAAACGATAAATAAAAATGGCTCTTTTTCCTATCTAACACACATGCAAAAACAGTTAAATTACTGGAATCATAGGCAAAATAAAGAAAGTAAGTCTATTACATTTGTTTTTTTTTATTTTACTGCATATAGTTAAATATGTTTTTGAGAATTATTATTTTAATTTTAATGTCCCTTTCACTTGACTTGTCCACAGCATTATGTATACAGTGTGAAATAACTGTTAATCTTAGATTACTTTCTGTTTTTATAGGTACCACAGACTACTTAAAAAAAGCAAACAAAAAGCAGCTCTGAAGGCATTTGAAGAATTGAAAAAAACAAATCCAGAAGCTGCTCTAGAGGAATTACAGAAACTGGAGAGATCCCGTATGGAGGTGACTGTGACTATACAATCAGACACCCATTTGTACTGACTCAACATTGGGCTTTTCTTCTGAAAATCAATCACATTTCTTTGTTTAACAGGAGAGAATGACCCTAAAGCATCAGAACAAAGGCAAATGGGCGAAGTCCAAAGCCATAATGGCAAAATACGATGAAAGTGTAAGTGGAAGATTCTCCAGTGGGGGAAAAAAAATCTTTTCACAAAATAATTACAACCTATGTAATTTTAATAATAATTGTTAATTTTGGAATTTGGGTGGATAATATGTCCAGCACTTAGAATGGATTAACATAATTCACTAATATCTTTTTTCTCCTCTTCTAGGCACGCAAAGCAATGCAAGAGCAACTAGAGCAGAACAAGGAGCTTACTAGAAAGATTGAGATTGTGTCCAGCAGTGAAGACAACGAAGATGCAGAAGATGAAATAATTCCTGCCTTTGTTAATGATGCCCAAATGAATCTTGAAGGTCCAAACCCATGGATGACTGGAAAGCTGAGCAGTGAAGCAAAGGATTCTGGGAACGAAGCCGCTGTTACAGACACACAACCTTCTCAGTTAATCACAGATAATCCTGATGAGCAAGATGTGAAAATTGATTCTGAGGAGGATCTATCAGAAGAAGAAGAAGAGGTTTTGCTTCAAGAGTTTGAGGAAAAAAGAAGACTGAGAAAAGCAGAAGAAGTAGAAGACTCCAATAAACCAAGTGAGTAGTGGTCAACAAATGTTATACAAAGTAAGCTGTAGTGTCCAAAAATCTCATACTTTGAGAATTTCTAACCAGTCGCGTAGTAAAACAATTAAACAAAAAACGGCAATTAAATATAAAGTACAAATAATAATGCAATGCTCACTTTGTATGTAATCTAGTAAAATAATGTGCTTGTAATCTTTTTATATAATTCTAATAATTCTATAACTTTAAAGGGACACTGAACCCACAAATTTTGTTTTTTAATTCAGAAAGAGCATGCAATTTTAAGAAACTTTCTAATTTACTCCTATTAATTTTTCTTTGTTCTCTTGCTATCTTTATTTGAAAAAGAAGGCATCTATGCTTTTTTTGGGTTCAGTACCCTGGACAGCATTTTTTTTATTGGTGGATGAGTTTATCCACCAATCAGCAAGGACAACCCAGGTTATTCACCAAAAATGGGCCGGCATCTAAACTTACATTCTTGCATTTTAAATAAAGATTCAAAGAGAATGAAGAAAATTTGATAATAGGAGTAAATTAGAAAGTTGCTTAAAATTTCATGCTCAATCTGAATCATCAAAAGAAATTTTTGGGTACAGTGTCCCTTTAATATATAATCTCTATAGCGTTTGTGGGGGTTTGTCCCTATCATCCAATGAGAATGAATACTGTGGTACCCTATATGGATTTTCTGCTACTTTTAGTTTAAATTATAAACTGCTTTTGCTTAAAGGGACAGTCAAGTCAAAATTTAACTTAAATGATTCAGATAGGGCATGCAAGTTTAAACAATTTTCCAGTTCACTTAAATTAGCTTTCTTCTCTTGGTATTTTTTGTTTAAAACTAAACCTAGGTAGTCTAATATGCAAATTTCTGGGCCATGAAGGCCGCCGCTTATCTCTGTGCATTTTTACAGTTTTTCACAAACACTGCTAGTTCATGTGTGCCATATAGGTAACATTGTGCTCACTCCTGGGGAGTTATTGGAGTCAGCACTGATTGGCTAAAATACATGTCTGTTAAAAGCACTGAGATAAGGGGGCAGTCTGCAAAGGCTTAGATACAAGGTAATCTGAGGTGAAAACTGTATTAATATAATCGTGTTGGTAATGCGAAATGGGTAATAAAGGGGTTATTTATCTTTTTAAACTATAAACATTTTCAAGTAGACTGGCCATTTTAACTTTTGTTTGCTACTCTTTTGTAAGTTTTTACGTTTTACTATTTTTGCTTAGCGTCTTCCCTTTAATAATAACTTAAACTCTAATTTGTTTTTACATTCCTTGTATTGTGACCAAACCATTTAAACTCAGCTGTGCAACTTGAAATGCTGACTTGTTCAGTGGTAGTTTCCATTTGGGACCTTCAGTTTTCTAGAGCAGTACTTTTACCTATGTTTATACTTCTTGGTGAGGAATAAACGCACATATTTTCAGGGTCGATTTTACTATAATTGTTCTTCTAAGGTAGTCATTCTAATATAAAGGTGTAAACATATTTTATTGATATGTCTGCTTTTAGTGACTTCGGAAAAGCTCTGTGATGCAGAGGCCGATATTGGAGAGGATCAGGTATCTCAGTTCAACCACCTTTTCCAGAGACTTTTAGAACAGAATAAAGAAACCAAAAGCACAGCTAGCCCACAGAGGGGAGATGATGAATCGTCTGAATCTGAAAACGAAGAAGGGGAAGAAGATCCGTTGCTAACTGAGCGTCTGGAAAGGAAACAGACTCTTGAAGAAGTCAGTGCTCTTGGAGGAGAAGAATGGGAAGATGAACCCATTCAACAGAAGGTGCAATCCTGTAAAAAGAAGGCACCAAAAGAAGCAACACAACCTAACAAGTCAGAGCAGGCTGGGAAACCAAAGCTTATTGACAACAGTGAGGTTCTTCCTGTAAAAGCTCAGAGGATCAAAATACCTTTGCTTCCCACCACTGTGGAGGAAGAGGAGGTAAGAAAATATATAGAGAGAATTAGTTTGAAATTAACAGCTTATAAAAATAGTTACCTAATTTCTCAATAATAATGAAATAAACAATTCCAAAAAATATCTATTTAAAAACAAATAAAATGTAAATTTCCCATAAACTTTGTATGTACTAATATGGTTTCACCAGTAAAATCAGCAAATTAAAACTACAATTTCATACAGTTTGGAAATGTCTTACTTTGGCTGGGTTCTCGTCTGTGCTCCATCTAATGCCACGTTACAGTTCACTAGCATTGGCCATTAAATTAGGCCTCATCTTGAGTTTTGTGTACAGTTCTGGAGGCCATATTTCCAGAAGGATATAAATGAACTGGATGCTGCTTAAAGGGGGATATAAAACTGCAACGTCGTCTAAAAAAATAGAACAAAGGCTTGATGACTTGAAGAGAGTGCACTGTTAATTTGTCTCCCCTTTAATGTGTTTGCAATTATCCATTTTACCTGCTGAGTGTATTACATTATTTACAAATAGCTCCTTTTTCTTTGATTTTGGCATTTGAAAAAGCTGCTTTATCTTGTGGTATCCCCACCTATACTGAAAATGTCAATACTTAAAGGGACGGTCTACTCCACAATTTTTAATGTTTAAAAAGATAGATAATCCCTTTATTACCCATTCCCCAGTTTTGCATAACCAACACCTTTATATTATTACACTTTTTACCTCTGTGATTATCTTGTATCCAAGCTTTTGCAGACGGCCCCCTTATTTCAGTTCTTTTGACAGACATGCATTTTAGCCAATCAGTGCTGACTCATAAATAACACCACAGGAGTGAGCACAATGTTATCTAATATTGCACACACAAACTAGTGCTGTCTAGCTGTAAAACACTTTCAAAATGCACTGAGAAACTAGCATATGAGCCAACCTAGGTTTAGCTTTTATCAAAGAATACCAAGAGAACGAAGCAAATTTGAGGATAAAAGTAAAATGTAAAGTTATTTAAAATTGCATTCCCTTATCTGAATCATGAAAGTTTAATTTTAACTAGACTTCCCTTTTAAACATTGGCTATAAAAAAGCTATGTAAACATAGCCAGCAGAAGAAATTACTCTCGAAGTGGGTGTTCTCGAAGTGGGTGATAAGTAATAATGTTAATTTTCAAATGTTAATCTTTCAAGTGTTGTGCTTTGTTACACAGACAGATGTAAGATAAGGAAACATTTTGAGTGTAAAGAAATTAAATAAGGAGATCTAATGTCCCTGCTAGCTCAGCCAATTTTTATGGTTTGTGGTGTCAAAGAACAAAAACTATTTCATATACAAAAATAAACCGAAAGGGAGCCATTTCTCATACATTTTATACTGTGTTTCTGGTATAACAAGTGATTGGAAGTACATCAAGGGGAAACCAATTTTACAGTACACTGTCTCTTTTAAATATATATATATATATATATATATATATATATATATATATATATATATATATATGTGTGTGTGTGTTTAGGTTTGAGAATGGGGAGAGGTGATATGAAACCTTTAAGTTTATTAATGGTCTTAATAAAACTGAAGCTGAACATATTTTTCACAGAAAAAGAAATGTCAGAACGAGGGGTCACAATCTTATGTTGAAGGCTAGTATGTTTAGGATTAATGGGTGGTTGAGTCAAGGAATGAACTTCCATTAGAGGTAGTAAAGACAAGCACTATGGAGACTTTAAGAATGCCTGGGATTAGCTTAATGGGACAGTCAACACTAAAATTGTTATTGTTTAAAAAAAATAAAAATAAAATAGATAACGCCTTTACTACCCATTCCCCAGCTTTGCACAACCAACATTTGTTATCTTAATTTACTTTATAACATTTAAACCTCTAAATTTCTGCCTGTTTCTAAGCCACTACAGACAGCCTCTTATAACATGCTTTTTTATTAGCTTTTCACAACAGGAGACTGCTAGTTCACGTGGCTCATATAGATAACATTGTGCTCACGCCCGTGGAGTTATTTAAGAGTTGGCACAACACAGTATTAAATGCAAGTCAACAGATAATAAATAAAAAGTATTTCTTTTTCAAGATACAATGAGTCCACGGATTTCATCCTTGTGGGATTACGCCTCCTGGTCAGCAGGAGGAGGCAAAGAGCACCACAGCAGAGCTGTATAAATAGCTCCTCCCTTCCCTCCCAACCCAGTCATTCTCTTTGCCTGTGTTAGTGATAGGAAGAGGCAAAGTGAGGTGTTAGTTTTAGATTCTTCAATCAAGTGTTTATTATTTTTAAAGTAGTGCCACAGTGTGCTACTTTGTTCCAGGGTGTAGCCTAGACCAGATCAGTCTCTTCAGTAAAAAGAGAAGCATTTGGTGGCTTTAAAGCAATGGGAACTTGTGGGACATAATTCTCACTGCGCCTCCCATACTGTGATGCTGCCCTTTCTGTGATGGCCTAAGCTGCATTTAACTCAGGCTTCATCTTTTGCAGGACTACAGCCTCAATGGACCTCTGAACCCTGTTGAGGCTGTCCTGCTGTCAGACAGCATATGAGGTAAGTGCAGCCTTTATTTCTCTGCTAAAGTTCCTCAGGGACTTCTTTACCTCAGAAAGGTTTTTCTGCACTTATGTACATCTAGGGGACTCGGGGGCTCTGTCAGTAAAGAGCTTTTCTCCCTGACAGCTTTAACAGACTGGGCCGCATTTCTGGGGGACTATGTCTCATTTCACAGTAGGGGACTCCTCACATGGCGTCTTATTTCAGTAATGGGGCATATTTTAAGCTCACTACGTGACAAACGTGTCTAGCATTGGTCATTAACTTGTCGACCATGGCTACTGGCTATCCTTTCCAGGGGGCTTAATGAGGAACAATCTGTGTGTGTGTGTGGTTTTTCCCTCCCGGCGCTTTCTGGGTTAATCTGTCATGGCGACCGGGAGATGGTAGTTAACGCCCATGATGGGCGGGGTTTTCGCAAGATAGACATATCATACTAGACAGTAACATCGATGTGTATTATGACCGATTAGGCTGTTCTTAGGCAGCAGGCTGCTCAGATTTTATTTGCACGCTCCCGGTGCCTTTACAATAACTAGGGCGACAGGGAGATAGTTGACAAAACGCCCACGAGGGGCGGCGTTCATAAAGGCGCCAAAGTAAAGGGCGCCGAGGTCTCTTCTTCCTCCTGATTGATAATTGAGCCATATAGTAGGGAGTGGAGGACTTTTATTTGCGCAAGTAAAATCGGCGCACAAAATATAGCAGTGTTCCTTTTTGAGATCTGTTATTTCTCTTCCGGCATGTGCGACATATGGCTGGTGACAAGAAACAGTATCGCACATTTTATATAAACACTCCTGTTTTTGTTGTGGACTTAGGTCATGTTGTTATAACATGACGCTCTACGTGTACATTTTCTTATATAGAATGTCAGTAGTTGCTCTGTTACTTGGGTGCTGCAGTATTTCCCTTTTGCAAACAAGAAGATAAATTCTTTCAGTTTTATTTTTAAAGGGACAGTAGTATATATATATATATATAATAACGTTCTCTTCCTGTTAAGAGACAGTAACATTTTTCCTTGATGCCTTTCTGCTGTTGAATGTATTGTACTTATAAGTGCACACATACAGTATGTTTTCTGGCTCCCATGCGGTGCTCTGCGGTTCCTTGCAATAATGGTTAGCTAAACTACCTTGCAAGCACAAGGTTAAATATGGAATTGTGGACACATGACATGGTTGATTTATGTACATCACAATGGCTATTTAAAAAAAAAAAAAAAAAAGCCAAATTAATTTTAGCTGTTTGCCTGTTAGTTCATCTTTTGTGACTAAGGATGAATCAATCACACACAGGAATTGGGTTATTTTTCAAAGAAACAGTATAGTTCCTATGTGAAAACTTTGTTAAAGATTTATTTTTTCTTGTTGAACTACTCTCTACGGCGCTGGCAGTTTGGGAGTATGTTAAAATGACCACAAAATTCTCCTAACAATTGTATGACCACATGCAGTGCCCTGCGTTTCCCTTCCCACTACACTAGGGGTTATGATGCATTTTATTTTTTTGCATATGATAAAAGCATATTCGAGGCACTGCTATTCTGAAAGGTTTCTCCACGTTCCTGAGAATCTCAGTTTCAGATGGAATTGGTACCTTAGGCATTCCCTATATTTACAAGATAGACGTATCGGCTAAGAGGCTGGACGTCCTTCCTTAGACCCAGCATTGGTAGCATAATGGCTAGCTGATCTACCTTGCAGAAAGTTTGTGGTTTGAATCCAACTACTGCTCCTTGAATATGCACTCAAACGATGTTTAGGGTCACTACGAGAACTTCTATACCCTTATAAGATAGTCCTTTGGACACTCACCATGGCAACCTACTGTGTATTTTGCTACCGTCACGTTTTGGTTTGATACGTTGTCTAAGGCTATTAGTCAGTAGATTTTCTGGATCAAATCCAAGACTGGATACAGTTTTCAATTGACTAATTCCTTTCTTTCAATTTCTTCCTTCCAGTTCTCTAGCGGGGAGCATAGGTGGCTCTGTTCCAGTTCTGGGAACCTTTTGGTTGGAGCCTTGTTTTACGGATACGTGTTCTAAGACTAGGATTTTGGTGAACACATACCCTGCTGTTGAATCATAGACGGCATGGGGGACATGCCCCTGTCCGGGATGGATCTTGTAGGGGTTGATTTTCCGTTTTCGCTCATGTTTAGTTTTGAACTCAAATGTTTTCCTCTCAGGGGCAGTTTCTGCTTTCATAATTGTCTGAGGCTAAGACATAGGGAGGGAAGTTCTTACACTGCGTAGGAAGTCCTCTCAGACCTGGGAGTGGTTGACCCAGTCCTAATTCTGGTATTGGGTATAGGGTTACCAGTTGGATTGTTGTTCCTAACCAATGGGAATTTTTCTGACCATTTTGTAAGGCCTTGGTCTTTGAAGGTCGGCTTATATCACCTGTGAAAGGGTCAAGTACTCTCATGGTGACGTTCATGAGACTCGTCTCAAGTTCTGGGGTTTACCTTTTTTTGGGTAAACACTTCCTGTTCGTGTTTCCTTTCGGGCTTGCCTTGGTCCCAAGTTTTTTCGGAGACTCGGGGATCGCTGTTAGCGGTGCTTCAGTTACGGGGCTTGGCAATGGCGCCCTATCTGGCTAATGTCACTAGTTCAGGGGTCATCTTTACAGCAAGCAAGTTTTGCACGAACGTGGTGTTCTACCTCTCGTGAGCTCACGGGTGGAGGAAGGTGTTCCTTGGTCCAAAGCACAAGGGTTGCTCTCTTGGGAATCATGCTGAATTCCATGTCACTGAGGATTTTTCTGACCGAGGTCAGGAACTCAGGGTAATTCTGGTCTAGTCCCTCAGTCCACCTCTCGGCCTTCTGTGACCCAGTGTGTAGAGGTATTCGGACTGGTGGCGTTGACAATGGACATTAACCGGACAGTTGGCTCAGCATGTTAAGGCACTATGGCTGAGCTCTGTAACAACCTGAGGCTTCATTCCCCGGTGAGGTCCACTCAACCTTTTATCCTTATATATATCACTAATCTGTGCAGCGTCTTGTGTCACTTAAATTTTCATTGGTTAGTTCCATTCAGTCCTATGCAGTTTAGCATACTTGGACAATGTAAAGTAGCTTATGTAAACTTGTCTTCTCAGGTCCCCTTATCTCAGGGTATGTGATTTTGCAGTGTGTGGACTCATGTGGAGTCTGTTCTTTTTATAGACTTCATGCTACTGTAAGCGAGCTTAGAGGCTCTTCTGGTCTGGCCCCAGTTTGTTTCGGCCCAGTTTCTTTCTCGCTATCTGTCAGTGTTCCTTATCCCTGGGGTGGATTTTTGGGAAGCGGATTTTCTGAATGGCCAGAATTTCATCCGGGTGAGTGGGAACTCCATACGGGAGTTTTCTCCATCCTGATTTTCTTCTGGGGTCGGACAGAGTTGGATCTCATGGCATCTTGTCAGACTGCCTGGCTTTTGGGATGCAGGTCTCGGTTCGGGTCCACCGGTCCGAGCTGATAACTGCCCTGGCAGCTCTTTAGTCCTTCGGTCTAGCATGTCTATTTCCCCCATTTGTGCTTCTTTGCTGGGTCAAATTAGAGGAGTCATCAGTGCTTCTCCTCGCTTCTGCGTGGTTTCGCAGGATTTGGTATTCCGATCTGGTGAATGTGTCTCTACATTCTTGGATACTACTGTTGCGGAGGGAACTCTGGCTATTTGCTTGGAGATTGGACGCTTGATCCTGTTCATTTGGTCATAGTTACCTTAATTCAGGCGTGTAAGCCTGTCATTTGAATGATTTTCCATAAGATGGGGCATTTTCTGGTGTGAATCCAGGGTTCCTCAGGGAGGAAAGACAGGATTCCCAGGATTTTGTTTTTCCTTAAAGGCTTTTTTTCAGAGAGTTCCCTATAGGGTCAGATCTCTGTTTTTTCTACTTTGGTACAACAGTGTTTGGCAGCTGTCCCAGATGTTCATTCTTTTTGTCAGGCTATGGTTAGAGTCCGGCCTGTGTTTTCTCCAATTGCACCTCCGTGGAGTTTGAATTTGAATTACCTATGCATTCCATTGATATTAAGTTTATCTTGGAAAGCTTTATTTTTTGTTTTTTCTTCTGCTCAAAGAAGTGTTTGCGTTTTCGGCATTATCATATAAATTTGCCTTGCCTTATTTTTCTTTGGCTAAGGTCTTGTTATGACCTATACTTGGTTTTGTTCCTAAGGTTATTTCTGTGGAGGAAATTAATTAGGAAACTGTTGTTCCTTTCTTGTGTCCCAATCCTTCTTCTGAGAAGGAGTGTCTATTGCATACTTTGGACGTGGTCCGTGCTTTGAAGTTCTACTTATGGGCGACTAAGGATTTTCGCCATTCATTTAAATTGTTTGTTGTTTTTTCCGGAACTCGTAGGGGTCAGATAGCTACAGCTACCTCTCTTTCTTTTTGGCAGAAGAGTATCATCCGCTTTGCATATGAGACTGCTGAACAGCAGCCTCCTGAATGGATTGCAGCTTTTTCCGTTAGGGCTGTGCCTTCCTCATGGACATTCAAAAATGATGCTTCTGTTGCACAGATTTGCAAGGCTGCGACTTGGTCGTCTCTTTACATTTTTTCCATATTTTACAACTTTGATACTTTTGCCTCAACTGAGGCTGTTTTTGAGAATATAGTTTTTCAAGCTGCGGTGCCTTTTGTTTAGGTTCCCTATCTTGTCCCTCCCGTTTCATCCGTGTACTATAGCTTTGGTATTGTATCCCACAAGTAAGGATGAAATCCGTGGACTCATCGTATCTTGAAAAAGAAAAGCAAATTTATGCTTGCCTGATAAATGTATTTCTTTTTTGATACGATGAGTCCACGGCCCACCCTGTTTGATGAGACAGGTTATTATATTTTTTGTTAAACTTCAGACCCCTCTGCACCTTGGCTTTTCCTTTCTCTTCCTAACTTTGGTCGAATGACTGGGTTGGGAGGGAAGGGAGGAGCTATTTATACAGCTCTGCTGTGGTGCTCTTTTCCTCCTCCTGCTGACCAGGAGGCGTAATCCCACAAGTAAGAATGAAATCCGTGGACTCATCGCATCGAAAAAGAAATACATTTATCAGGTAAGCATAAATTTACTTTTTTTATTTTTAAGGGAGATATACTAATACAAACCCAAGCAAAGTTATGATGGGTATATTGCACCCTATTAAGGGGATAGTGTGCAGATCCTTTAAGTTGATATGTTTAGACTACAAATAAGGAAGAGAATGTACGAACTCAATTAGTTACTACATACAAGACAGGGATTTCAGCACACTGTTTTTAATTATTAGACAAAGGATGTGTCGTCACACCATAAACATATAGGTGGTGACTGCAGTGCCTATCTAATCAAGAATATACATCATGAGGTCAAATCTCTAAATACAATGTAGACAAATGAACCATAGCTAAATAGTATAGACATCACAAGATACAGGTGTTCAGATTACCTAAAAAAGAAGATAGAAATTAGCAAAAAGGTGAAAGCTAAATAAAGCAACACCTTCACTAGAGGGTGGCTTCGCAGCCTAAGCGAAAAATGGCCACCTTAGTGATCCTTGAGGATCTATGCTTAACATAAAAACTCCTTCAAGCTCTCACCATATCCTAAGTATAAACATATGAAATACAATGTTGATCAATGCATACATAATAACGAAGTAGCAACACCTCCACCAGAGGGTAGCTTCGCTACGCAGGCGAATAAAATAGGCTACCTTGGTGATCCTTGAGGATCTATGCTGTTGTGGACATATAGTTATATGTGCTATTATACATGTGTTTAGACAATGGTAAGCGTGCCATGATGAGGGGTGTGTACAACACCTGTTTCAGAGGACACCACTATAAATCAATAGTCCACATCTTCATGAAATATAATATAATGCAGACATCGGATCTATGTACACCCCCAATTAAATCGGGCGCTACCAGTAAGGGTTTGGTTCAGTTTAGATTAATACAGTTGCATATTTCATAATCCGCAACAAACATGTCCATAATAAGTGAGGACAAAACAGTCCAGCATCATGTGAACAAAGAACAGTTCATATAACAAACTGGATTCCTCTGTGAAAAGGTGTATATGATAGTTACCACCTTCACTGCAGCCTTGCTCTGAAAACGTATTTTCCATAGAGGAGATATCCATAGTATTTCCGGTTAGCATTGAAAGTATTCATCCTCAATGGCAAACTTCCAATAGTTCGCTTAAGTGACGAGCAACTGCAGATTTCAAAACACACAGTTGAAAGCTGAAAACCAACCGAAACGTTTTGCCCTGAGGAAGCCCCAATGATGCTGTATTCACGTGGGGGGTAAAACACGTGTCGGCAGTGACGTATCCAGAGCGGTTGGCCCTGATACTTACCTAATTGGTTGGTTTCCAGCTTTCAACAGCGTGTTTTGCAATCTGCAGTTGCTCGTCACTTAAGCAAACTATTGGAAGTTTGACAGTCTGCAGAGGCTTAGATACAAGGTAATGACAGAGGTAAAAAGTGCATTAATATAACCATGTTGGTTGTGCAAAACTGGCGAATGGGTAATAAAGGAATTATCTATCTTTTAAAACAATAAAAATTCTAGTATAGAATGTCCCTTTAAGGATCCTATCCTACGTACTAATGAAGCTTACATTTTATTGGAAATTTGGGCAGACTTTGATGGCCTATGGTTTTTATCTTTTGTCAAATTCTATTTTTTAATGAGAAGTGCTGCTCATGTTGTAGATTTTGGTATTTATTTCTTGTTGTTCCCTAATGCAGGAGGAGGACGGTGATGTTGATCAGAAGATGATTATTCACGAAGCATTTGCTGGAGATGATGTCATCAGGGACTTCCTGACAGAGAAGCGTAGTGCTGAAGATGCTGGGAAACCGAAGGACATCAATCTAGTGCTGCCTGGTTGGGGAGAGTGGGGTGGAACTAATCTTAAAGTCAGCAAGAAGAAACGTAGAAAGTAAGTAGTGCAGAAATAGATCCTAAGTGGTTCAGTTTTATCATATTGCTTTGTGGATTGGTATATAATATGGAGATTGCTTTTTATGCAAAAAGCTGCCTACTTAGTGCTAAAACCTTTTAGACACCAACCATTAAAGGGATATGAAACACAAAAATTTTATTTTGTGATTCCGACAGTTACTATTTTTAAAGTTTCCAATTTACTTCAATTATTACATTTTGCTTTGTTCCCATGCTGATCTTTGTTGAAGAGATACGTAGATAAGTATCTGAAGCAGTACATGATAGATAATAGTGCTGCTATCTAGTGCTCTTGCAAATCTGCTGACATACAGGGAGTGCAGAATTATTAGGCAAGTTGTATTTTTGAGGATTAATTTTATTATTGAACAACAACCATGTTCTCAATGAACCCAAAAAACTAATTAATATCAAAGCTGAATAGTTTTGGAAGTAGTTTTTAGTTTGTTTTTAGTTATAGCTATTTTAGGGGGATATCTGTGTGTGCAGGTGACTATTACTGTGCATAATTATTAGGCAACTTAACAAAAAACAAATATATACCCATTTCAATTATTTATTTTTACCAGTGAAACCAATATAACATCTCAACATTCACAAATATACATTTCTGACATTCAAAAACAAAACAAAAACAAATCAGTGACCAATATAGCTACCTTTCTTTGCAAGGACACTCAAAAGCCTGCCATCCATCGATTCTGTCAGTGTTTTGATCTGTTCACCATCAACATTGCGTGCAGCAGCAACCACAGCCTCCCAGACACTGTTCAGAGAGGTGTACTGTTTTCCCTCCTTGTAAATCTCACATTTGATGATGGACCACAGGTTCTCAATGGGGTTCAGATCAGGTGAACAAGGAGGCCATGTCATTAGATTTTCTTCTTTTATACCCTTTCTTGCCAGCCACGCTGTGGAGTACTTGGACGCGTGTGATGGAGCATTGTCCTGCATGAAAATCATGTTTTTCTTGAAGGATGCAGACTTCTTCCTGTACCACTGCTTGAAGAAGGTGTCTTCCAGAAACTGGCAGTAGGACTGGGAGTTGAGCTTGACTCCATCCTCAACCCGAAAAGGCCCCACAAGCTCATCTTTGATGATACCAGCCCAAACCAGTACTCCACCTCCACCTTGCTGGCGTCTGAGTCGGACTGGAGCTCTCTGCCCTTTACCAATCCAGCCACGGGCCCATCCATCTGGCCCATCAAGACTCACTCTCATTTCATCAGTCCATAAAACCTTAGAAAAATCAGTCTTGAGATATTTCTTGGCCCAGTCTTGACGTTTCAGCTTGTGTGTCTTGTTCAGTGGTGGTCGTCTTTCAGCCTTTCTTACCTTGGCCATGTCTCTGAGTATTGCACACCTTGTGATTTTGGGCACTCCAGTGATGTTGCAGCTCTGAAATATGGCCAAACTGGGGGCATCTTGGCAGCTGCACGCTTGACTTTTCTCAGTTCATGGGCAGTTATTTTGCGCCTTGGTTTTTCCACACGCTTCTTGCGACCCTGTTGACTATTTTGAATGAAACGCTTGATTGTTCGATGATCACGCTTCAGAAGCTTTGCAATTTTAAGAGTGCTGCATCCCTCTGCAAGATATCTCACTATTTTTGACTTTTCTGAGCCTGTCAAGTCCTTCTTTTGACCCATTTTGCCAAAGGAAAGGAAGTTGCCTAATAATTATGCACACCTGATATAGGGTGTTGATGTCATTAGACCACACCCCTTCTCATTACAGAGATGCACATCACCTAATATGCTTAATTGGTAGTAGGCTTTCGCGCCTATACAGCTTGGAGTAAGACAACATGCATAAAGAGGATGATGTGGTCAAAATACTCATTTGCCTAATAATTCTGCACTCCCTGTATAGTGCTCCTGAGGTGCATGTTCCTGAGGTTACTTCCCTGCTTTGCAACAAAGACAATTTGATAATAGAAGTATATTTGATAGTTGTTTAAAGTCTCATGCTCTATCTGAATCACAGAATACAAATTTGGGGTTTCATGAACCTTTAAGTTAAATATAAAGTTAATTGGTTTATGGTTATCTGTTAAAGCCAATTAGGGAAAGAAATATGCAGCAGGGAAAACCTTTAAAAGTCAGCAGAGTGCATTTACAGGTCTGAGAATAGGAAAAAAATCATTATTTTCATAGCTAAATTACGCGAAAAGGTGGCAAAATAATTCTTCAAAGTAGATTACAAAGTTGTTTTACTATGCATAACTAAATATTATATTTATATCTGCCTGCTCAGATAGCTGGCAGTGGTGTGTAATGCACAAGGCACAGATATATTCGTATGCCACTGAAAACCACTATTAACTTTTACTGGAAGCATTTCTGCTAATGGAAGTATATTACAAAATTCTTTCTATTTAAATACACCCATGCAGATTTCAATTTTGATTTTCTGTCCCTTTTAAGAATGTAGTCTACTAAGTGGCCAGTATATGTTTCTCAGTAATTCTATAGTAGCTTCAAATCATACCTAATTCATGCCATGTTTTCCTCATAATCTGTGAAGCAACTGTGGGAGCAAGTTATGGTTTATATATATATATACTTTATTGTAAATTAGTGTTTTTACTCCTTTTTCATGTAATCTTATAATTTATAGCCTTTGTTGTGCAAGATTTATGATTATTTATCATATAAACTATTATTTATGAATAAAATTGGTTCAGAGTTTTATGAGGTTTTGTTAGTTTTATATTTTAGACCCTAAAGTGGCCTTATCTATGAATGTTTTCTTATATTGAGAAGCAGAGATTTTATAAGAATGTTTGTTTTTTATGACATGGGGCATTTACATAGGTACATTTTTCACAGATCATCTTAGGTATCTTGCTCATTGGCTGATGACAGGTGAAAATTGTCCACCTTAAAGTAATGCAATTTACATGGATATGTTCCATATCGATCAAGTTTACCATCAAAGTCGAACACTTTCATTCATGTTTTTTTATTTCAAAATAAGTTTTATTATAGCTAATCTCTATGATTTTCTCCCAGCACCAATCTTCTTCTGCTCCTTTTCTTTTTTTTGTGACGTTTCTTCGTCCAGCCAATTGATTTTCTGGCCTTTAGGTGGCCAACTCCCTACACAGAACGCCCCTTTTATCCATTGCGTATGCGCTTCTTTTTTCTCCTGATCCCTGACTCCGTGCACGTTCATTGTTATCATTTATTTGTGTTCATGGATATCTCATGCGCAGTTGTAACCTAAGGGAATCGCAGATTACGTCAATCATTCACCAGACTGAAGATCATTCCCTGGGCCACAATAATAGCGCTGTGGTGCCTATAAATAACAATTCTATGTGCCCATTCATATTGTTTAATATTTTAATTGTGCACATATTGGGGAAAAAAAATCTACTTACAATTATTTAATTGCTCATTAAGTAAAGATGGATCACGATAGCGAAGTTTTGCGCTACACTGCTCTCCGCTCCAGCTGTAAACAATGAATCTCATGATTCATAGTTTATATAGGAGCATATAGCTGAGAATTGCGCATGCAGACCACTGCCCATCTCAAGAGCATGCCTGAATGCCTACCTAGAGAGTGGGTGGGAGAGTCACAGATTCTCTAAACATGGAAACTAAAAGGGGTGGAGGAAGGAGTGGTAAAGAGCTGTAACTAATATACAAATTTAAAATATTCAGGGTTGTATTTTAAAAAAAATAAAAATAAACATAGCAACTATATATATATATATATATATATATATAATCTATCTATCTCACTTTCTCTCTATAGAGACAAGGCTGCACACAGTGAAAACAGTGCTTTATTACAAAAAGACACAGGAGCAGAAGTGGGAGGTCCATTCCCCACTCAAGAGCTGAAAAATAATCACACAGATAAAATCACACACATGTATGGCCCAGAAATTACACTGGAGCTACACAAAGAAATTGCCTAACAACAAATACCCCCACATGCTAACGAGTAAAAGAATCGTACAAAGCCCCATGTCCAGCCCTTTGTGGGAGGGGTTAAACGCGTTATGTTGGTACTCTGATGGCGTGGTTGCTACGTCCAGCACAGCTGAGAGCTGCTCGAGTGTGGTGGCGGGGAAATTTTAATTTTGTCAAGTGAAGACGCCGCTGTACCTACCGTTTGGAGTCCCATTTATAGAAGGCGTGTTGGAAGCACCTAGTAATTGGACTTTACAAAAGAGGTCAGTGAACGGCTTTTCTAGTCTTGCAATCCCCATAGCCTTGCAAACTTAACATCTCTAATGGATCCTGGTTTCTTTGAGCCATAAGTGGGAGCTCTACCAACTGCAATATCTATTTGGAGTTTGTTATTGCCTGAACTTAACACGTGTACTTCAGGAGTTAACTGCTGTACCGGTGCGTGTCACCTGACGCTTGAGTGCCCGGGCGGTATGATAACCACAGTTTTCACTGAACTCTCTAGTACACAGTTTTGAACTGGACACTGTCATTAGTAACGCTGGATACACCGGTGTTACTGTTTTAAGGCCGGCCGGTTCTTTTACTTGCTAGCATGTGGGGGTATTTGTTGTTAGGCAATTTCTTTGTAGCTCTCGTGTCTTTGCTGGACCATACATGTGTGTGATTTTATCTGTGTGTTTATTTTTTAGCTGTTGAGTGGGGAATGGACCTCCACTTCTGATCCTGTGTCTTTTTGTAATAAAGCACTTGGGACTGCTGGCACCTATGTAAGCGCATTAGTATTAACCAAGTGCACCATTTTTATCTGTTTTTTGTGTATATATGTATATATGTTTAACCCCTTAAGGACAAGGCAATTTTCAGTTTCTTTCCCTTAAGGACCAGGGCTATTTTTAAATTTCTGCAGTGTTTGTGTTTAGCTGTAAATGCGATCAAATAAAAAAAATCGTTCACTTTTTCACAAACTTTAGGTTTCTCACTGACATTATTTACAAACAGTTTGTGCAATCATGGCACAAATGGTTATAAATGCTTCTCTGGGATCCCCTTTGTTTAGAAATAGCAGATATTTATGGCGGTGGCATTACTTTTTGGTAATTAGAAGGCCGCTAAATGCCGCTGTGCATCACATTTGTATTAGGCCCAGCAGTGAAGGGGTTAATTAGGGAGCTTGTATGATTAATTTTAGCTTTAGGGTAGTGTAGTAGACAAGCCAAAGTATTGATCTAGGCCCATTTTGATATATTTCATGCCACCATTTCACCGCCAAATGCGATCAAATAAAAAAATTGTTTAACTTTTTCATTAACTTTGGGTTTCTCACTGAAATTATTTACAGCTTGTGCAATTATGGCACAAATGGTTGAAAATGCTTCTCTGGGATCCCCTTTGTTCAGAAATAGCAGATATATATGGCTTTGGCATTGCTTTTTGGTAATTAGAAGGCTGCTAAATGCCGCTGCGCACCACACTTGTATTATGCCAGCAGTGACGGGGTTAATTAGGGAGCTTGAAGGGTTAATTTTAGCTTTAGTGTAGAGATCAGCCTCTCACCTGGCACATACCACCTCCTGATCCCTCCCAAGCAGCTCTTCCCCTCCCCCACCCCAAAATTGTCCCTGCCATCTTAAGTACTTGCAGAAAGTCTGCCAGTACTAAAATAAGTTTTTAGTTTTTTTTTAAAAAAATTATAATATTCAAATGTGTAGGATCCCCCCACTAACTATGCACCACCATTTTGGGTACTGGCAGCTGTCTGCCAGTACCCACTTTGCAATAAAATGTGGTGTTTTTTTTTTTTTTTACTTTTTCTGTAGTATAGCTGCCCCCCCCATACCATACCCCCCCTCCCCGATCCCGTTGTCAAATTTATTTTTCCCTCTGCCATCTCACACCCACCACTCTCTCCAACCACTTACAAATTTTCAATGTCAATTCAATTGCGGCCAGATGACGCGCACACGCCCCCACCTCCCACGCGCGCTCCGTGCACACCCGCCAGGCATTTTACATTGCTGGCCGGAAGCCTACCAGCGATGGGCCGCCCTCCCGCTTCCCTGCAGCTGCTCCCACCCACCAACGATCGGCACCATCGCTGGCCGATACAGAGAGGGCCACAGAATGGCCCTCTCTGCATCGGTGTGCCAAAAAAGGTATTGCAGTGATGCCTCAATATCGAGGGATCACGGCAATACCTTGAAAGCGTCTGGAAGCGATTTGGATAGTTTCCAGCCGCTTGAAACCCCTAACGTCGTACAGGGTACGTCGCTGGTCTTTAAAGACCAGTTTGTGTCTGACGTACCCTGTACGACGTGTGTTGTTAAGGGGTTAAATATTTAAAGGACCAGTCAACACTGTAGATTTGCATAATCAACAAATGCATGAAAAGAAGACAATGCAATAGCACTTAGTCTGAACTTCAAATGAGTAGTAGATTTTTGTTAAATAAATGGCAAAGTTATGTCTATTTCCACTCCCCTTGTAACATGTGACAGTCATCAGCCAATCACAAATGCATATACGTATATGCTGTGAATTCTTGCACATGCTCAGTAGGAGTTGGTGACTCAAAAAGTGTAAATATAAAAAGACTGTGCACATTTTGTTAATGGAAGTAAATTTGAACGTTGTTTAAAATTGCATGCTGTATCTGAATCATGAAAGTTTAATTTTGACTTGAGTGTCCCTTTAAGCCAACTACCTATTCCACACAGCCCAACTTTAATATCACTTTAAAGGGACAGTAAACCTTAAAAATAATGTGTTATAATTCTGCACATAGTGCAGAATTATATAACATTATATTAGCCAAACATTTATAAAACATAATTTCCCCTATTAATTTAAAAAAAAAACGCTGTTTCACAGACCCGCTCTCTGCTGAGCGGGTCTGTTATATTTACTCAGCGCATCGGGCCAGCTGTATAGTCACAGCCCGGCCCGACCGCGCCATAAGACTAAGTGCAGCTCGCTCCTGTGACAGCACATCAATAACATCCTCCTATGTCGTTATTAATTGGACCATAAGAAAATATCAATAGGCTATTTACTAAGAATTATTTTCAAATGATAGACCTTGTACAATTACAAGTTATATACTTACACAACTGTTTTATTCAGTAGAATCTATAAGGAACATTATAATGCAACAGTTAGGGCCGGATTACGAGTTGATCGCTATTTAGTGTCTCTAGAGAGCTAATTGCACTAAAAATAAAAAATTTGGCGCTCGTCTGGTTTTTGCTGGTATTAAGAGTTGAAAGTAAAAAAGTTATCGCTCTTGTGCTAACCTGATGCGTGCAATTGCTGAACTTACAATATTGCACGTGCGTTAACCTATTCCCCCATAGAAGTCAATGGACCAAAAAAGTAGAAAAAACCCACCAAACTCGTGCACAAACCCGATCACATATTCCCATGTGCACTATTTTGACATAAAAATATGAATATATTTATATGTATGTATATATGTGTGTGTGTGTGTGTGTGTGTGTGTGTATGTGTGTGTATATATGTATATATATATATATATATATATATATATATACACATACACACAGGTAGCCCTCAGTTTACACCGGGTTAGGTTCCAGGAGGAATGGTTGTAAATCGAAACCGTTGTAAATTGAAACACAGTTTATAATGTAATTCAATGGGAAGTGAGGGAGTTAGGTTCCAGGCCCCTCTCAAAACTGACATAAGTAACACCTAATACATTATTTTTAAAGCTTTGAAATGAAGACTTTATACATATATACACACATACATCTCTATGGATGTATATATAAATGTATTAATATGTATGTATCTCAATGTTAAAGCCCTTTGCCTGTCTTATTTTTCCTAACGCCCGAGACCTCATATCTTTAAGCCCTTATAACATTTTTTTTTTGCCCTTATAACATTTTTGATGTGTTTTGTGACACTTTTTTTGTATCGCGAAACAGTTCAACACAGCTCTGAGGGCGCACTAACCTGACGAGCGTTAACTTGAATTGCGTTCAAGTAATCGCGTTAACTTTCAACTTGTAATACAAGCACAATTTAGCCTGCGTGTAAATGAACACGAAAACCTCCACTCGTAATCTGGCCCAAAATATTTTAATTACTTATTTCATGTCATTTTTTTCTTTAGCGTTGCTTACTAGGCATTTAACCTTTGCAGAGAAGTTGCACATAGCTACAGTCCTTCTCATGAGCTACAATATATTGGAGTTCCTGAGGAGGAAACCTCTAGTAAGCCAATTAGGAATGGCATACACAGGTAATCAATCACAGGTCATATCCTGCTTAGGAGCTGCAATGCATTGTGGCTTCTGTGCTAGGGCTCTAGCTGTGTTTTTCCATATTATGCAAGGGGCACTAGGGCAAAACTTATCATGGATTATAATGCCCCTTTAAAATATATTTTTAGAGTGTGCTTCCCCAAATACACTAAAATATTCTACTTTCATATAATATGCACAACTTCATTCCAGAACTTTGTGTTTGAATCAAATTGCTCAGTAGTTTCCTGACTGAAACTGCTCTTCTGCTGACGGTTTGCAAGGCAAAGTCCCTTTGCTTAAATGTTGTTGATCCCGCCGAGCAAGTACAATGAAGGTTTTACAGTATTGCATGCTCAAAAAAGTCATATTCCTCCCACTGGTTTAAATGTAAGTGCTGCTTGGCTTTTCTAATTATTATTTAACAGCCCTACATTTGTGGTTAATTCCTTGCAGACCATTCTACATTAAAGTGCTTATAAAGTCTGTTTCATTACGACTAGAAATTGTGCGTGTGGTAACAGTCTGCTTTTATTATTGAAAATGTTCCTGGCTGTGTTGACAGCAGCTTTTCAAGTCAAAATGAGCCTCTTTTGCTAGAGTAAGCAAAAAAAGAAAAATTGGAAGCACTTTAGGTTATAAGAGTTGCTGTGAGCTTTCAGAAGTTGACTTGTATTTGGTCTTATTATATTCAAAAGATTTCTAATGATTAACCCCCTTGGGCATGAGAAAATTCTGCAAAACATTGCTTTGTCTTGTTTTGTAGCTCCCATTGGCAGGCAAGGGGTGAAGTTGGGGATAATACAATAAATATCAAATACTTTTAAGACACTAGGGCTTTATAATGCAATGCTTTTCCCTACGGAATATTGCAAAGGGTAGTTTAGAACTGGGTTACTTGCTGAACCTCATAGCTCATAGAGTTACAATACATTGAGTGAGGTTTTAAAATAAAGGTAAAGGAACAATTTGTAAACAATTTAATACACTGCAGCAGGTAAAATGTATAATTAGAAACATATTAAAGGGGAGAAAATTCTACAGTACACTGTATTTGCCTTGTTTTATATACTATCCTTGTAGTTAAAGGGCCATCGACCCTACACTACTGTGTGTTTAACACCAGCAAATGGGTTAAACACACAGTAGATATGCCATTCGGGACTTGTGGAGCTCTGCTTGCCCTTTGTATCTACTCCTAATTTTTGACACTACCTAGAGGAAGCTGCGTCTTTTAGAGGGGTGTGATATCTTTCTGGCTAGCGCAGTACTAGTAATCTATTAATAATTTAGCTCTGTTGTTCCCAAGCAGAAACTAGCACTGATAGAACAAGCATCACTTGTTGCACATCTTAGTTGTGCTTTGGGCGTTGCTGATTGGATCAGACGGTTCTCGGACATAATGCCGACGGATATTTGTCCGTCAGACATATGTCCAAGAGACTATGTTCCCAGTTTGGCTGAGGGCAGAGTACGGTCCAGAGTGCTCTGTTCTATTTAGAGCCTCGGGCGCCGCAACCGTCTCTGGGAACCTAACAATGGGTCCCACCCCGCACGTCTTGTGGTTCTCTGTGCATCTATCTAATCTATCTGTCTAATCTATCACGTTGCAGGACTGTTATCTGATGACCATTTGACTGTCGGAATATTATCCGTCACACAAATGTCAGTTGGACAAATGTCTGACGTATAACAGTCCGGCCACGAGATCAGACTCGGTTTCTGCTCTGGACTAGCAGTGCTCCGTGGCTTTTAAGCAGGACTTCTACTGCGTTTTTAAACCCTTTTAAGTGGTTAAGCACACAGAGTAGTGTTAGGTCAGTAGTCTTAAAATTATGTGCTGCAGCTTATTAGAGCATGTAATTTTTTTAACTTATGGCCCTTTAAAAAAACAAATATGAAACCACCTATTGTTCGCTATCTTATTCCCACTTTGAAAACAAAAATAGTTATTAGGAAAAAAGTTAGCTGACTATCAATTGGATGTTTGTGTGCTCATGGTTGTTTTATGTGCTGTATGTGACAAGATTCACTATCTTTCTTCCAGGTTTATTATCAAAGCTCCTCCCGCTCCTCCTAGGAAAGACCAGCGACTTCCAAATGTCATTATAAATGAGAAGAAGAACATTATGGTGGCTGCCCATCAGGTGGGTAGAGATGGCTGAAAGGGGCATTAAGCACAAAGCTGCATGATAATTTGCAATTAACCATGCTGCTTTGTCAAATGTACATGTTTTTTACATTTATTTTCTTTTCACTGTATTTCCCTGTCCCTGGAACAAAAGAACCATTGTTAAAGGGACACAAAACCCAAAAGTTTTCTTTCATGACTCAGATTATACAATTTTAAACAACATTCCAATTTACTTCTATTATCTAATTTGCTTCCTTCTTTAGATATCTTTGCTGAAGAAATAGCAGTGCACATTGGTGAGACAATCAAATGAGGCATCTATATGTAGCCACCAATCAGCAACTACTGAGCCTATCTAGATATGCTTTTCAGCAAAGGATATCAAGAAAATGACGCAAAATAGATAACAGAAGTAAATTAGAAAGTTGTTTAAAAGTGCGTGCTCTTTCTAAATCCTGAAAGAAAAAAATTGGGTTTCATGTACCTTTAACCAATCAGAAACTAATATATATCATTTGTTGGATAAGTGTATATGTGAACCAAGCGCTAGTATCTAAGCCTTAAACTCACTACCAAGAAGTCCCCTAGAAAACTTCAGAAAGCACATATAAACATAAAGAGAAGGGAGCGCTAAACAGCTTAAAAGGCTAAGGTATCTAGATAATAAATTACAATTTATTGTACAAATTCGTTAAAACAGTGCGATAAAAACAAATATCAATAAAATACAATTTAGTTAAAACCTACATGGATCCATGGTTAATCTATAAAAGTCGAAAATCTATAACAATACTAGCACAAAGCAGCACTGGAATGTGTGTGACAGTGGTGGCAGTTGCTATACAAAAAATAGGAAACACAATGACATTGGGTTCCCTAACAGATAGTTAGGCTCCTACAATAATAGGAATTATTAGTGGTAACAGACAAAGCTAAGAAGGAATGCGTCTATGAATAAACAATTAAAGCAAATAGTCAAAATGTAGTGACAAATAACAATTTGTGTCAGTAAATAGTGTCAATAGCAAATGTGCAGATATAACAATACAAATAAAAATAAGAATATAAATATAAATAACAAAAATTGTAAATTTAAAAAAATTATCTAATTTGCTTCCTTCTTTAGATATCTTTGCTGAAGAAATAGCAATGCACATTGGTGCGACAATCAAATGAGGCATCTGTTGTCTGCACATGTGCAGTTAAGGAAAAATATTGGAGTAGCCAGTCCCTTTAAAGTGGTTTAGCACTGATTCAGTTTAATAAATGTAATATTAATTTATTAAATGAGTATTTAAACAAACAGACATATATTCCTTTCTAATTTCCATCTAATATTTGAAATATGTTTATAATATACACACTAATATCCACACCTAAATTTCTTAGTATTCCTACGGATATTGCTTGGAATGATTTTCATATGATTATTGATGCAAAACTGATAATTACCTTAAAGGGACAAACATTTTGAGATGGTAATATAAAAAGATAAGTCGTATATAAATAAAAAAAAAACCCTACAATATACCTTCACTATTTATTTTGTCCCCTTTTCCTGTAATTCAATTCTAAAATTGTGAGCTTTTCAGTTCCTGTTTGAAATGGAAGTGCAGAACATTGTTATATTCTACACAGCCATTGGCTGCACACTCTAATGACCTATTTATAACTGTCCCTAATTGGCCATAGCAGAGAAGGTAACCTAAGTTATAACATGGCAGCTCCCATTGTTTTATAGACACTAAAACGTTACTTATTTTGTTACTATTTAAACAACTAATGAAACTATAAAAAAAATACATAAACATGTTTTCTTTCCTATGGCATGGAGAGTCCATGACGTCATTCTAATTACTAATGGGATATTCAACTCCTGGCCATCAGGAGTAGGCAAAGAGAACCCAAGCAAAGCTGTTAAGTGTAACTTCCCTTACCCATAATCCCCAGTCATTCTCTTTGCCTCTGTCAATGGAGGATGTGCGAAGTTGGTGTCTGAAGATATTTAATCCTTTTTATGGGTACTTTTCCCTGCAAGCAAGGATTGGGGTCTAGCTGTGTCAACACCAATCTCTTTAGTAAGAGTAGTGGTGGCTTTCAGCCGTTTAAAGATGGCAAGGTAGTCTTTGCTTCACTTTTAACACTTTGCTACACCTTTGTAGAAAGCCAGAGTTTGTTACTCTGTTCTTTCTTTTCCTACAGGTCCATGACAGGGAGTGAAGTACCTGCCACCCCTAAGGATTAGCATCTATCATGCAGCTGGATCTAAGGTAAGTGCCTTTGCCTTATAGGTGCAGAAGGACAGCAGCATATAAGAGGTTAATCCACATCAGATCCTTTTTGGGACATAATAATCCTTATCAATTAAGGATTCATATTTGGGACAATATATTTGGCAAATACAGTATGAGACTTAGGGACTCTTGGCTAAGGGGGATGCAAGGGGTTAACATATTTCCTTTTTTATATAACCTATCATTATTTGCTTCTATGTTTAGAGGTTTATTCTTATTTATTGCGCTTGATGGGGCTTATCTGATTCTGTATTTAAAACGGGAAAGCCTTTTTTTTTAACTGCAAGCCACTTTCACGCATTTTTTTCACTGTTGAAGAAAATGGCGGTTTATTTGGTCGTGCTCACGTGACGCCCGCACTTCCGGTTTATCGGAGAGGAGCCGTTGAGTAGGATAAGTGAACCTTTGCTACGCAGCTGGAGGCTTCTTGTGTCCGCTTTATTTCTAACATCTACCCAGATCGTTTATTAGGAGAGGATCTCTGCAAAAGAGTTCCATTTTTTCCTCTTACTAATGTGGTGTCTCTCTTGGCTGGTAGGAGCCTCAGGCAATCTGAGTTTTTTTCAATATAAACAACCTATTTTTATATTCCTCCTTGATGAGTAATTTTGATATTTAAAATAGTTTTATTTGTCATATATTTCTCCTACATTGGTGTATCCGGTCCACGGCTTCATCCTTACTTGTGGGATATTCTCAATCCCTACAGGAAGTGGCAAAGAGAGCACACAGCAGAGCTGTCCATATAGCTCCCCTCAGGCTCCGCCCCCCCAGTCATTCTCTTTGCCGCTCTAACTAGTAGCATCTCCACGGGGGTGGTAAAGAGTATGTGGTGTTAGTTTCTCCAAGAAGGATTGGAGAAAGGTTTGTCAGCTAGTTCCTTAAAAGGACAGATATCTGCTCTGTCCGTTTTGTTACACAAGCGTCTGGCAGCAATGCTAGATGTTCAGGCGTTTGTACAGGCTTTAGTCAGAATCAAGCCTGTCTATAGACCTGCGGCTCCTCCATGGAGTCTAAATTTAGTTCTTTCAGTTCTTCAAGGGGTTCCGTTTGAACCTCTACATTCCATAGATATCAAGTTACTATCTTGGAAAGTTTTGTTTTTGGTAGCTATTTCTTCTGCTAGAAGAGTTTCTGAATTGTCTGCTTTGCAGTGTAATTCACCTTACCTGGTGTTCCATGCAGATAAGGTCGTTTTACGTACCAAACCTGGTTTTCTTCCAAAAGTGGTTTCCAATAAGAATATTAACCAGGAAATAGTTGTTCCTTCTCTGTGTCCTAATCCAGTTTCTATCAAGGAACGTCTGTTGCACAATCTTGATGTAATTCGTGCTTTAAAGTTCTATCTAAAAGCAACTAAAGACTTCAGACAAACATCGTCCTTGTTTGTCGTCTATTGTGGCAAGAGGAGAGGTCAAAAGACGACTGCGACCTCTCTGTCCTTCTGGCTGAAAAGCATCATCCGGTTGGCTTATGAGACTGCTGGAAGGCAGCCCCCTGAACGAATTACATCTCACTCTACTAGAGCTGTGGCTTCCACATGGGCTTTCAAGAATGAAGCGTCTGTTGAACAGATCTGTAAGGCAGCGACTTGGTCTTCACTTCATACATTTGCCAAATTTTACAAATTCGATACTTTTGCTTCTTCGGAGGCTATTTTTGGGAGAAAGGTTTTACAAGCAGTGGTGCCTTCCGTTTAGGTTACCTGACTTGTTCCCTCCCTTCATCCGTGTCCTAAAGCTTTGGTATTGGTTCCCACAAGTAAGGAAGCCGTGGACCGGATACACCAATGTAGGAGAAAACAGAGTTTATGTTTACCTGATAAATTTCTTTCTCCTACGGTGTATCCGGTCCACGGCCCACCCTGGCTTTTTAGTCAGGTTTAAATTTATTTTTGTAAACTACAGTCACCACTGCAACCTATGGTTCTCCTTTTTTTCCTAACCGTCGGTCGAATGACTGGGGGGGGCGGAGCCTGAGGTGAGCTATATGGACAGCTCTGCTGTGTGCTCTCTTTGCCACTTCCTGTAGGGATTGAGAATATCCCACAAGTAAGGATGAAGCCGTGGACCGGATACACCGTAGGAGAAAGAAATTTATCAGGTAAACATAAATTCTGTTTTTGTCATTGCTAGTGGGACTTGTTATACTATAGCCATGGACTTAGAACAGGATCAGTCCATCTCTATGGATAAATGTTTACTATGTTTATAGGCCCAAATTGTTCTGCCTATGCAATTTTGCTCCTCCTGTTTAACTAAAATTTTAAAATGTAAGGAAAAGGTACTCCCTTCTAAACCAACTGTATCTCAGGATAATGCTGTGCGTGACATACCTCAGCTTTCTCCTCAAACGTCCCAAGCCTTAATTGTTTCTCATACTGTGCCTTCTGTGTCCTCTCATCAACCTAGGGGTGTTTATTTACCTGGGGATTTTGCAGCTCAGATTTCTTTTGCAGTATTGGCGGCGCTGTCCGCTTTCCCTTCCTTGGGTAAGCATAAGAGAAAATCTAAACATTTTCCTGATAGTAAGGCTTCTGACATTAAGTCTGCATTAGTCAATATTTCTGAGGAAAATAATTCAGTAGCTTCTGAAGATGAAATCTCAGACTCTGACACTTTAGCAGAAAAATCTTCAGAATCTGAAGAGGTTAATTTTAGATTTAAGCTTGAACACTTCTGGTTACTACTGAAGGAGGTTTTAGCTACTTTGGACGACTCTGAACCTTCGGTTGCTGTCAACCCCACAAAGTCTTCTAAATTGGATAGAGTTTATGATTCTCCATCTTCTGAGGAGGTTTTTCCTGTTCCAAGGAATATGTCTGAAATTATAGCTCAGGAATGGTATAAGCCAGGGGTTCCTTTTTTCCCTTCACCTTTTTTTAAGATTTTCCGGTTGCTGACTCTATTCGTGACTCATGGCGCACTGTTCCTAAAGTAGAAGGAGCTATTTCTACGCCTGCTAAGAGAACAACCATTCCTATAGAGGATAGTTGCTCTATTAAGGATCCAATAGATAAGAAGCAAGAGTCTTGCTTAAAAAAAGATGTACATCCATCAAGGATTACAGTGGCAACCTAAGCGAGTTTTGCCATGGTTGCGGGAGCAGCATCTTATTGGTGTGATGCCTTGTCTGGTTTTATTGCAGAGGAAACTACTGTAGAGGAGATCCAAGATATGATCAATGCTCTCAAACCGGCCAATACTTTATCTGTGATGCCAACATGCAGATATTTAGACTAGCTTCACTGTACTAGCCCGCAGAGCTCTGGTTAAAATCCTGGTCAACTGATGTCTCCAAGACCAAGCTTTTGGCTTTACCTTATAAGGGTAAAACTCTGTTTGGACCTGGTCTGGCTGAAATCATTCCTGAGATTACAGGTGGAAAGCGATCTTTCCTTCCTCAGGACAAGAAGAATAGACCTAGGGGTCGACAGACGTCTAATTTCTTTAAGGGACAAAAGTCCTCTTCTTCCAGACCAATCGAGGTCCAATTGGAAATCCAGCCAGCCCTGGATCAAGGGAAAACAAAACAAAAAAAACCTTCCGCTGATTCTAAATCCGCATGAAGGCCCCCCCCGATCCGATTTTGGATCAGGTGGGGGGCAGACTTTCTCTTTTTCGGCAGGCTTGGATAAGCAATGTCCCAGATCCATGGCGGTGGACATGGTATTCCAGGGTATACAAAATATGATTCAAGTGTTACCCTCCAAGGGGCAGATTTTGCCTGTCAAGATTATCCACAAACCAGGTAAAGAGAGAGGCCTTCTTAAATTAGGTGAAGGACCTATCCTCCCTGGGAGTTATTGTACCAGTCCCTCAAGTTCTAGGATTGTATTCAAATCTATTTGTGGTTCCCAAAAAGGAGGGAACTTTTTATCCCATCCTAGATCTAAAGTATCTAAATAAATTCCTTAGGGTTCCGTCCTTCAAGATGGAAACTATTCATTCCATTCTTCCATTGGTCCAGGAAGGTCAATTTATGACAATAGACCTGAAGGACGCTTATGTACACGTTCCCATTCACAGGGATCATTACCAGTTTCTAAGGTTTGCCTTTCTGGACATACATTTCCAGTTTGTTGCCCTTCCGTTTGGTCTTGCCACAGCTCCCAGAATATTCACAAAGGTTCTGGGAGCACTGTTGGCAGTGATCAGATCCTAGGGGATTGCTGTGGCACCTTATCTAGACGATATCCTGGTTCAGGCATCATCTTTTCAACTAGCAAAATCTCATACAGAGATGTTGTTTTTTCTACGTTCTCACAGGTGGAAGATGAATTTGGAAAAGAGTTATCTAGTTCCATCTACAAAGGTGTGTTTCCTAGGGACAATCCTAGATTCCCTGTCCATGAAGATTTTCCTGACAGAGGTCAGAAAATCTAAACTTCTTGCTTCCTGCCTTTTCCTCTAGTCTGCTTTGCGTCCATCAGTGGCTCAATGCATGGAGGTGATTGGTTTGATGGTGACTTCGATGGACATCATTCCTTTCGCTTGGTTCCATCTGTGACAGCTGCAGCTTTGCATGCTCTGTCAATGGAATGGAGACCATGCAGATTTATCGCAGAGGATAAATCTGGACCCTCTAACGAGAAACTCTCTCGTGTTGAATTTCACAGGACCATCTTTCTCTGGGCACTTGCTTCCTGGATGATTGTGACTACGGACGCCAGCCTTTCAGGCTGGGGAGCTGTTTGGGGTTCTCTGAAGGCTCATGGCCTGTGAGTCTTCTTTTCCCATAAACATCTTGGAGTTGAGAGTAATCTTCAATGCCCTGTCAGCGTGGCCTCAATTATCTTTAGTCCGGTTTATCAGATTCCAGTCGGACAACATCACCTCAGTCGCTTATATCAACCACCATGGAGGAACTCTGAGTTCCTTAGCCATGAAGGAGGTGACTCGCATTCTGCTGTGGGCGGAAGCTCACCACTGTCTCCTACCTGCCATCCACATTCCGGGAGTTGACAATTGAGAGGCAGATTTTCTGAGCAGACAGACCTTTCCTCCCGGGGAGTGGACTCTCCATCCGGAAGTGTTCTCTCAGATAACCCTCAGGTGGGGGGTTCCGGAGCTGGCTCTGATGGCGTCCCATCAAAACGTCAAAGTACAGTTCAAGGTCAAGAGATCCTCAGGCTGTTCTAATAGATGCTCTAGCTGTTCCTTGGATGTTCTCTCTGACATATCGGTTTCCTACGTTTACTCTCCTTCCACGAGTCATTGCTTGTATCAATCAGGAGAGAGCATCAGTAATCCTAATAGCTCCAGCATGGCCTCGCAGGATATGGTTCGCGGATCTAGTAAGGATGTCATCTCTTACCCCTTGGAGGTTACCTTTGAGGAAGGGCCTTCTAATTCAGGGCCCTTTCCTCCATCCAAATCTGGATTCTCTGAAGCCGACTGCTTGGAGATTGAACGCCTAGTTCTGTCTAGGCGTGGTTTTTCGGAAGCAGTCATTGATACTATGCTTCAGGCTCGCAAATCTGTTACTCGCAAGATTTACCATAAAGTATGGCTTAAAAATCTTTATTGTTGCGAATCTAAGGGTTTCTCCTGGAGCCGGGTGATTATTTTATATTTACTTCGGGATGGCCTGGAGAAAGGTTTGTCAGTCAGTACTTTGAAGAGTCAGATTTCTGCATTATCTTTTCTTTTGCACAAACGTCTGGCAGACTTACCAGATGTAAAAGCTTGTGTACAGGCCCTGGTCAGAATCAGGCCTGTATTTAAACCTGTTGCTCCTCCTTGGAGCCTTAATCTAGTTTTTAAAGTTTTTTTGCAGCAGACTCCGTTTGAGCTGATGCATGTTGTTAATATAAAATTGTTATTGTTTCTCCTTGCTATTTCTTCCGCTCACAGAGTTTGAGCTTTGAGCTCTGCAGTGTGATTCCCCGTACCTTATCTTTCATGCAGATAAGGCGGACCTTCGTACTAAATTGGGGATTCTCCCTAAAGTGGTGTCGGATCGAAACATTAATCAGGAAATTGTTGTTCCTTCTTTTTGTCCTAATCCTCCTCCTTCATAAGGAACGTCTTTTGCATAACTTGGATGTTGTGCACGCTCTAAAGTTTTACTTACAAGCTTCTAAAGATTTTTGGCAGTCTTTTGTCCTGTTTGTTTTCTCTGGAAAACATAAGGGTCAGAAGGCCACTTCTGCTACTCTTTCTCTCTCGTTGAGACGTTTGATTCATTTTGCTTATGAGAATGCTGGACAGCAGCCTCCTTAGAGAATTATGGCTTATTCCACTAGAACTGTCTCCTCTTCTTGGACTTTCAAAAATGAAGCTTCTGTGGAACAGATTTGCATGGCGGCTACATGGTTCTCTCTGCATACTTTTTCCAAATTCTACAAATTTGATACTTTTGCCTCGGCTATGGCTTCTTTTGGGAGAAAGGTTCTTCAAGTGGTGGTGCCTTCTGTTTAGGTCCTCCTGCCTTGGTCTCCCTCCCTATTCATTCCGTGTCCTCTAGCTTGGGTATTGGTTCCCACTAGTAATTGGAATGCCGTTGTGGACTCTCCATGCCATAGGAAAGAAAACAAAATTTATGCTTACCTGATAAATTCCTTTCTTTCCGGGCATGGAGAGTCCACGACCCAGCCCTCTCTTTAATTATAATTTGGCAGTTTTGTTTTAGTAAACCTCAGGCACCTTTTCACCCTTGTGTTTCTTCTTTTTCCATTTTCCTTTGGCTGAATGACTGGGGATTATGGGTAAGGGAAGTTACACTCAACAGCTTTGCTTGGGTGCTCTTTGCCGCCTCCTGCTGGCCAGGAGTTGAGTAGCCCATTAGTAATTGAAATGCTAAAGAAATTTATCAGGTAAGCATACATTTTGTTATTCTCAGACTAGTCTTTTCTTTGTTTTCTAGCATTTATTTAGTGTATAAAGGGACATTAAGCCCAAACATTTTCTTTAATGATTCAAAAAGAGAATACAATTTTAAACAACATTCAAATTTACTTCTATTGTCTAATTTGCTTTATTCTTTAGATATCCTTTGTTGAATAAATAGAAATGCACATTGGTGAGCCAATCACACAAGGCATCTATGTGCAGTGACCAATCAGCAGCTACTGAGCCTATCTATATATGCTTTTCAGCAAAGAATATCAAGAAAATTAAGCAAATTAGATAATAGAAGTAAATTAGAAAGTTGTTTAAAATTGCATGTTATTTCTAAACCATGAAAGAAATTTTTTGGGTTTAATGTCCCTTTAATGTTCCTTTTAAAAAAAGCAAATAACTAGAGAGACAAGGAGAGGAGGAAAACATTAGTTCACAGAAAAATATGATTACGGCAGGGAATGCTGAAACGTGTAAGACTGTTTCTCTTGCATCCCTGTATTTTGATTGATCGTTCCTATTTTTTTTTTTTTTTTAATTTATAGTTTTTATTATTTTCTTAAGTAAAATATCCCATCATATACATTCAAAAAATCAATATAAAGATAGAAACTAAAGAAAACAAATAAGGACAAAAACATAAAATAGACTCTGTACAGTTCAAGTCATAATAAGTCTTTCATACAATTCAAATAATACAATATCGCCCACTTTCTATTATGTCATAATTATAACACTTGAAGAACCTAATAGCATCCTTGGCCATAAAAAAACAAAGAGATATTGTAGATTCTGTACAGTTCAAAGTGGGCTATTCGGATCATACAATTTTACCTGGTTTATGATAATATAATTATAATATTATGATAATATAATTGATACATTTAACACATTCATACATTCATATGGCCTGCAACACAATCTGAGCAAAAGCATAAAAAAGAATCCTCAACTCTGTACCAAATCTGTACAAACAGGCCATATGTGTACCATTCAAATAATACATTATACCATTTTATAATAATAATAAACGCTCACTAGGACCTATAACCACATCTAAAAAACAAAAAAAAAAGCAAGAAGGGGAAAAGGCTCATACTTAACAACTCTTCTACCACCCTCTCTCACCTCATACAACCCTGAAACACCCATCTAATCAGCAACTAATATTTTCTAAATCTCTATCCGAGCCCGCTATCTGGGAAGTGGCAAGCAATATATGTTTTGTAGGACATAGTCTGAATTAACAAGCGGCGTAACTAATTGCCTTTGTGCTACCTCTGGAAGAGTTTTAATAACCCCAATCTATTTTTTAAAGAACACATCCAATTGATGACTTAGGGTTTTGTAAGTTATTTTGTTTCAGTGTGATGTGGGAAATCAATATTTTTTTTTTTTTAAACTCAGTAAATTTAGGAGCCTGCCGCTCTCTCCATGTTCGTAGGATTAGTTTCCGAGCTAAAAGCATAATTGTATTAATTAAATTTATCATTTTTATGTCTACCCGTATGTTTAACCAAAAAGAAAACATTTTGTTGGATGATATCAAAGTCTAACAATACTACTGTATTCATCTCATAGTTTGTCTTAGACCAATATTGATCAATATTTATCAATGTTTGGGCATGACTCAAGGTTTATCTGTAATTTTTAAACTATCTTCTATATCTTGAGAGCTAATATTTGGAAAATACTTAATCCATTTAGTTTGTAAATATTCTAACTGTTACAGAGGTGTGGAAAGAATTCAGAATAGCATAGAAAGGGGAAATAGTGTATATACCTTCTTGATATAGTTTGTTTCTACTCAGAAGAGCCCCCAGTGACTAATCTAGACTATATTTGTTTTTTAAATCTAAAATATAATGCCTCAACTGGAGGTAAGCATAAAAATCCCTCTTAGCTCATCCATCTTTAAGGGAGATATCAGCGAAAGTTTAGAGTACCAAATCAGGCCTTATCAATTGTTTGACCCATTTTAAGCCTTGGATGCCCAGTCTCTAAATACTATGTTAGTAGAGCCAGGTGAAAAATTAGGGTTACCTCCAATTGAAAGAAATTCAGTGGCATACGGGGTACATTGGATCGCTAAACCAATAGCTTGAACTATATTACTGAAAGTTAGTAAATTGGATACATTACATGGCAAATGCTTTCTAGGACAATGGATAATTGCTTTCAAATCAAATGGCGCTATCATATTAGATTTGCACTGGAAGAATGAGACCTTTTCCTTCTCCCTAATCCAATCAACCACAATTTTAAGTAAGGCCACTAAATTATATGGTATTATTTTCGAAAAGGACAACCCTGCAGCTAATCTAGGGTTCGTCAGCAGATAGAGAGCTATGCGTGCTTCTGCCCTTTTCCATATGAACTTCGTACAAATTTTATTAACTTGTAAGATTATTGTAAGAATACTGGGATATTTTGTAACAAGTATAATATTTTGGGGAACAGAATGGACTTTATTAATATGACCCGGCTGAGAGAGATTGGTAAATTCATCCAATTTTCCCCTACATTCCCTTAAAAATTTAGGAAAATGTAAATTATACTTAATATTATACGTAGGTAGTTAATCTGGTTGGTTTCTCTAAAGGGATGGTTAATCGTGCAATGCGTTGGTTTTACTATCCATAATCGTTTTGATTTTGACAGGTTAACTTTATAGCCAGAAATGGCACCAAAGAGATGAATATCAAGCAAACAGTCTTTGTAGACATTTTTTTTAAAGTGCTTAAGAGTAATAACAGGTCATCTGCATATAGAGAGAGTACAAACTTCTTTCCCCCTAGATAGATTTTGTCGTAGAAGAATTGCTAGGGTTTCTAACGAAATATTTAAAAGCAGCGGAGGTAGCAGACAACTATGCCTAGTGCCTCTTTGTAGGCAGAGGTGTTCCGTATACATGCCGTTTATAATGACTGCTCTTCCTATTTAATGCCTTTTAACTATGTGCAATTTGCGAATAAAGTTGAGAGCAGATCCTTTCATAATTTTTTGTTCTTAGTTTATTCACACAAAACAATTTTTTAATGCAAAAAGAAACCTGTACTGTAATAGAAGCTTGAGCTGTGAATAACTTGTGTATTTAACTTGAACCAAATATTTTTAAACTTTTTGCCTTTTTTTTTATATGTAGTATTTCATTTGTGCCGTTGGGTAATTTCTTTAATTTTTCATTGTTTAAAGTTAATGCTGATAAATTATGAATATTTGTATATCTTGCAAAGTAAAATATTTAGGACTTTAAGAGACTGCCTGCTACATAACATGTTTCAGATTATTGTCTGGCTGCTTGCTTTGTAGGTAAACGAACTCCCGTTTCCATTCTGCACTAAAAATCAATTTGAGAGCACCATCCGCGCACCTATTGGTAATACATGGAACACACAGAGGTCTGTCCAGAAAATGACTGCTCCTCGGCTTATTACTAAAAAAGGCCACATCATTAAACCCATAACCGAAGAGGTTTTCCAGAAGAATACAACAACCAAAAAGCCAGAAGTTGAACTCTTCAAGCCAAAACCTCAGTCTAAGCATCATCCTCACAAAGGACAGAAGAGGAAAAAGCAGGCACCATAAGTTTTATTAATGAGTGAGGTGCTTGTAAAGTTTTCCGGGACAGTAGACTTGGGGCATATAGCAAACAGATTTGTAACATACCATCCTTAAAACTGAAATGTGCACAGTGAGGCCCATTGCCATCAGGGCCAAAAGACAAGTTTAAGACTGTAATTTTCAGCAAAGAACTTTTGTGGAAGATAATGATCACCTAAAACTTGGATATTTGATAGAGAATGGGAAATCACTGTATATACATTATGTACCCTGGTTAATCGGGATTCATAAAAATATATTTTTAAGTGTAATTTATATACATCAGTGGCTCCATTTCTAACTCTACAAGTCTTATTTTTTTGTGTATGTATATGTGTAAATCTATTAAGCTGCATTTGCACTTTTTTCATCAATGTCGAGAAGGTTTGCATAATGGAGCCTGCTGCCTCGTATTTAGGAAATGGCTTCTTTTACCTTAGAGGTGGGGAGATCAGTCACTAACTTATTCGGGGTGATGGACATTCTCTGCTGTAGCGCAATTGGTTGCTCCGGATCAAGGGGCGGAATTGCACCAGAAATATCTTGTGCAATATTAACTTTCACCAAACGATTGCAGGCGAACAGGTTAACTACTTGCAAACCTGTCCCCCTGCCTTCTTGATAAAGTTTGCCCATTATATATGTAAATATAAACACATTTAATAATCATTTCTTGAGGGATGATGCATTCCCTTCCTCCACACACACACAGACAAAAATATTGACCACATAACTTGTTACAATTTCATTAGAGGTTATAAATGTATTCACGCTTTTATTAACTTTGCAAATCATATTTGGTACAGCTAACTTTTCTTATACAATTATGTAATAACTACACATCAGCTGGTAACATGCCTTTTGTGCTGACAGATGTGGGCACTAATGTTGGTTAAAAAAAAAAAGAACCAAACCTTTTTTTTTTTTTATGAAATTTCAGAATTTTTTTTGGGGGTGGTTTTGTTAGAGTTCTTAAAACCTCACAATTAGTAAATGAGAATCGTAAGAAAACCATTATTTGCATTTTTTTCCATCTTGCAATTGAGGAGTAGAAGTAAAGTATAATGCATACATTTTTAAACTAAACAGAATTCTCATTTCACAGATAAGTGACATTCCATTTCAACAATGCCTTCACACCTACTCTTGGCCAAACTCAGTAACTAAGTGACATTAAAAAAAAAAAAATAATAATAATAATAATAATAATAATATATATATATACTAGTCCTAAAGCCCGTTCACACGGGCCATTTTTTGCAGTACAGTGGTCCCACCCCTGGCGTTCTCTCCCTCCCACTCTCTTTTGCTTTCTCTCTCTCCCCCCTCTCTTTTGCGCTCTCTACCCCTCTCTCTCTCTCCATCTCCCCCCCCTCTCTCTCTCTCTCTCCCCTCTCTCTCTCCCCCCTCTCTCTCTCTCTCTCCCCCCTTTCTCTCTCTCTCCCCTCTCTCTCTCTCTCCCCTCTCTCTCTCTCCCCTCTCTCTCTCCCCTCTCTCTCTCCCCTCTCTCTCTCCCCCCTCTCTCTCTCTCCCCCCCTCTCTCTCCCCCTCTCTCTCTCCCCTCTCTCTCTCCCCTCTCTCTCTCACCTCTCTCTCCCTCCCCTCTCTCCCCCCCCCTCTCCCCTCTCTCCCCCCTCTCTCTCTCTCTCCCCCTCTCTTTCTCTCTCCCCCTCTCTCTCCCCCCCTCTCTCTCTCTCCCCTCTCTCTCTCTCTCTTGCCCCTCTATCTCTCCCCCCCTCTCTCTCTCTCCCCCCTCTCTCTCCCCTCTCTCTGTGTCTCTCCTCTCTCTCTATCTCTCTCCCCTCTCTCTCTCCCCTCCCCCCTTCTCTCTCTCTCCCTCTCTCTCTCTCCCCCTCTCTCTCTCATTCTCTCTCTCCCTCTCCCCCCTCTCTCTCTGTCTCTCTCTCTCCCTCTCCCCCCTCTCTCTTTCCCCTCTCTCTCTCCCCCCTCTTTCTCCCCCTCTCTCTCCCCCCTCTCTCTCTCCCCACATCTCCCCCCTCTCCCCACATCTCCCCCCATCTCCCCCCTCTCTCCACATCTCCCCCCTTTCTCCACATCTCCCCCCTCTCTCCACATCTCCCCCTCCCTCACTCCACATCTCCCCCCTCTCTCCACATCTCCCCACATCTCTCCCCTCTCTCCACATCTCCCCCCTCACTCCACATCTCCCCCCTCACTCCACATCTCTCCACATCTCCCCCCTCTCTCCACATCTCCCCCCTCACTGCACATCTCCCCCCCTCACTCCACATCTCCCCCCCCTCACTCCACATCTCCCCCGCTCTCCCCACATCCCTCCACCCTCTCTTGAGCTGTTTGAGCTCTCTTCACGGGCCTTCACGCTAGGCTCCGCCCCCTTCACGGGCCTTCGCGTTAGGCCCGCCCCCTTCACGCTCGGCCACGCCCACTTTTGCTCGGCGCAGTCGGCAGAACAGGTAGGGACTTAGGCCAGTGTGTTTGTCCGCGTGCTGTCTTTACTGCGCATGACAGCTTCGGACAAACACACTTGGCCTTTTATAGTATAGGATATATATATATATATATATATATATATATATAATGCTTTGGCACCAAGAAAGAATCATATACAAAATGCTATTTATTTTAACTGTGATTCAGTTCTCCCATTTATTTGGATACCTGCAAATATAAGCTCAGAGAAACATGGATATATAAGTCCTTATATCAATTTTCAGCTACTCGTTGCTGCTAGGTGATTATATCTATGGCCATACACATGACGGCTATAAGGATATGGAACCCCTTATTTAATTAATGGCAAACTTTTTTTATTTTTAATTAAGGATTTTTATATGATATATTACTATGGGGAGGTAGTGAAAAAAAGTTGTTAAACCTCTTAAATGGACACTTAAGTCAAAATTAAACTTTCATTATTCAGATAGAGCATGCAATTTTAAACGACTTTTCAATTTACTTCCATTTACAAAATGTGCAGTCTTTTTATATTTAAACTTTTTCAGTCACCATCTCCTACTGAGCGTGTGCAATAATTCACAGAAGAAACATATATGCATTTGTGATTGGCTAATGGCTGTCACATGGTACAGGGGGAGTGGAAACGGACATAACTTTTAAAATTGTCAGAAAAAAAAAAATCTTCTCATTTGAAGTTCAGACTAAGTGCTATTGCATTGTCTTTTATCATGCAATTCTCTTGTTAAGTGTATCCAGTCCACGGATCATCCATTACTTGTGGGATATGTTACCTTCCCAACAGGAAGTTGCAAGAGGATCACCCACAGCAGAGCTGCTATATAGCTCCTCCCCTCACATGTCATATCCAGTCATTCTCTTGCAACCCTCAACATAGATGGAGGTCGTGAGAGGAGTGTGGTGTTTTATACTTAATTAATTCTTCAATCAAAAGTTTGTTATTTTTAAATGGCACCGGAGTGTGCTGTTTTTTTCTCAGGCAGTATTCAATCAAAAGTTGGTTATTTTTAAATGGCACCGGAGTGTGCTGTTTTTTTCTCAGGCAGTATTTGGAAGAAGAATCTGTCTGCGTTTTCTATGATCTTAGCAGAAGTAACTAAGATCCACTGGCTGTTCTCACACATTCTGAGGAGTGGGGTAACTTCAGAAAGGGAATGGCGTGCGGGGTCTCCTGCAACTAAGGTATGTGCAGTAAAATATTTTTCTAAGGAATGGAATTGACTAAGAAAATACTGCTGATACCGAAGTAATGTAAGTAAAGCCTTAAATGCAGTGCAGAGCGACTGGTATCAGGCTTATTAACGTATGTGCAGTAAAATAATTTTCTAAGGAATGGAATTTGACTAAGAAAATGCTGCTAATACTGAAGTAATGTAGTAAAGCCTTAAATGCAGTAGAAGCGACTGGTATCAGGCTTATCAATAGAGATACATACTCATTAAAAAAGGATGTTTAAAACGTTTGCTGGCATGTTTAATCATTTTTTGAGGTACTTTGGTGATAAAACTTATTGGGGCATAATTTTTTCCACATGGCTGACTTATTTTCTGCATAGAAACAGTTAACTGAGGCTTCCCACTGTTGTAATAATGAGTGGGAGGGGCCTATTTTAGCGCTTTTTTGCGCAGTAAAAATTCAGACTCAGTCTTCCTGCTTCTTCCTGCATGATCCAGGACGTCTCTAGAGAGCTCAAGGGACTTCAAAAGTCATTTTGAGGGAGGTAATCAGTCACAGCAGACCTGTGACAGTGTGTTTGACTGTGTTAAAAACGTTTTTTTCTTTATTGATTATCCGTTTTGGGTTTTAAGGGGTTAATCATCCATTTGCAAGTGGGTGCAATACTCTGCTAGCTTAATTCATTTACTGTGAAAATTTGGTTGCTATAACTGATTTGGTTCATTGTTATTTCAACTTGAGATAGGTTTTGTGCTTCTTAAAGGCGCAGTAGCGTTTTTTATATTGCTTGTAAACTTATTTTAAAGTGTTTTCCAAGCTTGCTAGTCTCATTGCTAGTCTGTTTAAACATGTCTGACACAGATGAATCTGTTTGTTCATTATGTTTGAAGGCCAGTGTGGAGCCCCATAGAAATATGTGTACTAAATGTATTGATTTTACTTTAAATAATAAAGGTCAGTCTTTATCTATAAAAGAATTATCACCAAACAACGAGGGGGAAGTTATGCCGACTAACTCTCCTCACGTGTCAGTACCTTCGCCTCCCGCTCAGGAGGCGTGTGCTAATGTGGCGCCAAGTACATCAGAGACGCCCATAGCAATTACTTTGCAGGACATGGCTACAATTATGAATAATACCCTGACAGAAGTATTATCTAGGTTGCCAGAATTAAGAGGCAAGCGCGATAGCTCTGGGATTAGGACAGAGCACGCTGGTGCTGTGAGAGTCATGTCCGATACTGCGTCGCAGTTTGCAGAACATGAGGACGGAGAACTTCATTCTGTGGGTGACTGATCTGATCCAGGGAAACTGGATTCAGAGATCTCTAATTTTAAATTTAAGCTTGAGAACCTCCGTGTATTGCTAGGAGAGGTTTTAGCTGCTCTGAATGACTGTAACACAGTTGCAATTCCAGAGAAATTGTGTAGGCTGGATAGATACTATGCGGTGCCGGTGTGTACTGACGTTTTTCCTATACCTAAAAGGCTTACAGAAATTATTAGCAAGGAGTGGGATAGACCCGTGTGCCCTTTTCCCCACCTCCTATATTTAGGAAAATGTTTCCAATACGCCACTACACGGGACTTATGGCAGACGGTCCCTAAGGTGGAGGGAGAAGTTTCTACTTTAGCAAAGCGTACCACTATCCCGGTGGAGGATAGTTGTGCTTTTTCGGATCCAATGTATAAAAAATTAGGTTACCTTAAGAAAATGTTTGTTCAACAAGGTTTTATCTTGCAGCCCCTTGCATGCAATTGCGCCTGTCACTGCTTCTGCGGCATTCTGGTTTGAGTCTCTAGAAGAGGCCATTCACACAGCTCCATTGGATGAAATTATGGACAAGCTTAAAGCACTTAAGCTAGCTAATGCATTTGTTTCTGATGCCATTGTACATTTAACTAAACTAACGGGTAAGAACTCCGGATTCGCCATCCAGGCGCGGAGAGCGCTATGGCTTAAATCCTGGTCAGCTGACATGACTTCTAAATCTAAATTACTTAATATTCCTTTCAAGGGGCAGACCTTATTCGGGCCTGGCTTGAAAGAAATTATTGCTGACATTACTGGAGGTAAGGGTCATACCCTTCCTCAGGACAGGGCCAAATCAAAGGCCAAACAGTCTAATTTTCATGCCTTTCGAAATTTCAAGGCAGGAGCAGCATCAACTTCCTCCGCTCCAAAACAGGAAGGAACTGTTGCTCGTTACAGACAGGCCTGGAAAACTAACCAGTCCTGGAACAAGGGCAAGCAGGCCAGAAAACCTACTACTGCCCCTAAGACAGCATGAAGGAACGGCCCCCTATCCGGAAACGGATCTAGTGGGGGGCAGACTTTCTCTCTTCGCCCAGGCGTGGGCAAGAGATGTTCAGGATCCCTGGGCGTTGGAGATCATATCTCAGGGATATCTTCTGGACTTCAAAGCTTCTCCTCCTTGAGGGAGATTCCATCTATCAAGGTTATCAAAAAATCAGATAAAGAAAGAGGCATTCCTACTCTGTGTACAAGACCTCCTAGTAATGGGGGTGATCCACCCTGTTCCGCGGTCGGAACAAGGGCAGGGATTTTACTCAAATCTGTTTGTGGTTCCCAAGAAAGAGGGAACCTTCAGACCAATTTTGGACTTAAAGATCTTAAACAAATTCCTAAGAGTTCCATCATTCAAAATGGAAACTATTCGAACCATCCTACCCATGATCCAAGAGGGTCAGTACATGACCACAGTGGACTTAAAGGATGCCTACCTTCACATACCGATTCACAAAGATCATTATCGGTACCTAAGATTTGCCTTTCTAGACAGGCATTACCAGTTTGTAGCTCTTCCCTTCGGGATAGCTACGGCCCCAAGAATCTTTACAAAGGTTCTGGGCTCACTTCTGGCGGTTCTAAGACCGCGAGGCATAGCGGTGGCTCCGTATCTAGACGACATCCTGATACAGGCGTCAAGCTTTCAAATTGCCAAGTCTCACACAGAGATAGTTCTGGCATTTCTGAGGTCGCATGGGTGGAAGGTGAACGTGGAAAAGAGTTCTCTATCACCACTCACAAGAGTCTCCTTCCTAGGGACTCTTATAGATTCTGTAGAGATGAAAATTTACCTGACGGAGTCCAGGTTATCAAAACTTCTAAATGCTTGCCGTGTCCTTCATTCCATTCCACGCCCGTCAGTGGCTCAGTGCATGGAAGTAATCGGCTTAATGGTAGTGGCAATGGACATAGTGCCATTTGCGCGCCTGCATCTCAGACCGCTGCAATTATGCATGCTAAGTCAGTGGAATGGGGATTACTCAGATTTGTCCCCTCTACTAAATCTGGATCAAGAGACCAGAGATTCTCTTCTCTGGTGGCTGTCTCGGGTCCATCTGTCCAAGGGCATGACCTTTCGCAAGCCAGATTGGACGATTGTAACAACAGATGCCAGCCTTCTAGGTTGGGGCGCAGTCTGGAACTCCCTGAAGGCTCAGGGATCGTGGACTCAGGAGGAGAAACTCCTCCCAATAAATATTCTGGAGTTAAGAGCAATATTCAATGCTCTTCTAGCTTGGCCTCAGTTAGCAACACTGAGGTTCATCAGATTTCAGTCGGACAACATCACGACTGTGGCTTACATCAACCATCAAGGGGGAACCAGGAGTTCCCTAGCGATGTTAGAAGTCTCAAAGATAATTCGCTGGGCAGAGTCTCACTCTTGCCACCTGTCAGCGATCCACATCCCAGGCGTGGAGAACTGGGAGGCGGACTTTCTAAGTCGCCAGACTTTTCATCCGGGGGAGTGGGAACTTCATCCGGAGGTGTTCGCTCAACTGATTCATCGTTGGGGCAAACCAGAACTGTATCTCATGGCGTCTCGCCAGAACGCCAAGCTTCCTCGTTACGGATCCAGGTCCAGGGACCCGGGAGCGGCGCTGATAGATGCTCTAGCAGCCCCTTGGGTTTTCAACATGGCTTATGTGTTTCCACCGTTTCCGCTGCTGCCTCGACTGATTGCCAAGATCAAACAGGAGAGAGCATTGGTGATTCTGATAGCGCCTGCGTGGCCACGCAGGACCTGGTATGCAGACCTAGTGGACATGTCGTCCTGTCCACCATGGTCTCTGCCTCTTAGGCAGGACCTTCTAATACAAGGTCCTTTCAACCATCCAAATCTAATTTCTCTGAGGCTGACTGCATGGAGATTGAACGCTTGATTCGATCAAAGCGTGGCTTCTCAGAGTCAGTTATTGATACCTTAATACAGGCACAGAAGCCTGTTACCAGAAAAATCTACCATAAGATATGGCGTAAATACTTATATTGGTGTGAATCCAAGAGTTACTCATGGAGTAAGGTTAGGATTCCTAGAATATTGTCCTTTCTACAAGAGGGTTTGGAAAAGGGCTTATCTGCTAGTTCGTTGAAGGGACAGATTTCTGCTCTGTCTATTCTTTTGCACAAGCGTCTGGCAGAAGTTCCAGACGTCCAGGCTTTTTGTCAGGCTTTGGCTAGGATTAAGCCTGTGTTTAAAACTGTTGCTCCTCCGTGGAGCTTAAACTTGGTTCTTAAAGTTCTTCAAGGTGTTCCGTTTGAACCCCTTCATTCCATTGATATTAAGCTTTTATCTTGATGGCTATTTCCTCGGCTCGAAGAGTCTCTGAGTTATCTGCCTTACATTGTGATTCTCCTTATCTGATTTTCCATTCAGATAAGGTAGTTCTGCGTACTAAACCTGGGTTTTTACCTAAGGTAGTTTCTAACAGGAATATCAATCAAGATAGTCCGTGCCCTGAAGTTCTATTTACAGGCAACTAAAGATTTTCGTCAAACTTCTTCCCTGTTTGTCGTTTACTCTGGACAGAGGAGAGGTCAAAAAGCTTCGGCAACCTCTCCTTTTGGCTTTGTAGCATAATACGTTTAGCCTATGAGACTGCTGGACAGCAGCCCCCTGAAAGGATTACAGCTCATTCTACTAGAGCTGTGGCTTCCACCTGGGCCTTTAAGAATGAGGCCTCTGTTGAACAGATTTGCAAGACTGCGACTTGGTCTTCGCTTCACACCTTTTCAAAATTTTACAAATTTGACACTTTTGCTTCTTCGGAGGCTGTTTTTGGGAGAAAGGTTCTACAGGCAGTGGTTCCTTCCGTTTAAGTTCCTGCCTTGTCCCTCCCATCATCCGTGTACTTTAGCTTTGGTATTGGTATCCCACAAGTAATGGATGATCCGTGGACTGGATACACTTAACAAGAGAAGACATAATTTATGCTTACTTGATAAATTTATTTCTCTTGTAGTGTATCCAGTCCAAGGCCCGCCCTGTCTTTTTAAGGCAGATCTAAATTTTAATTAAAACTCCAGTCACCACTGCACCCTATAGTTTCTCCTTTCTTGTTTTGTTTCGGTCAAATGACTGGATATGACATGTGAGGGGAGGAGCTATATAGCAGCTCTGCTGTGGGTGATCCTCTTGCAACTTCCTGTTGGGAAGGGAATATATCCCACAAGTAATCGATGATCCGTGGACTGGATACACTACAAGAGAAATAAATGTATCAGGTAAGCATAAATTATGTTTTTTTGATTATGCAAATCTATTGTGTTTTCGGATCCTTTAAATTAAACTAATGCTGTAATTGTTATTGTTTCATCAGCTGGATAGATGCAAGATCACTCATTTTAGGTTGTTGCTTTCTAATAAGGGTTCATGTGTCGTCATTTATACTGTGGGTTCAGCAGAGGAGCTACCCCATCCCCATAATGTGGTACATATGCCAATGATCCTTTCAGATGGTCATTTTTGTTAGGCTCTCTACTTTTAAGAGGAGACACTAGGAGTGCTGGAACCCCTTTTAGAATTTTGTTAATCTTAAAAGTCCCCTACATGATTACATATTTCATGACAATCAGCTGCCACCTAGAGAGCCACGAGATCAATCATTTTAGACGTTTTTTGTTTTTTTGCCATTTACCACCATGCATATTGTTTATTAGCTAATCTAGACAAAAATCTTGAGAGAGAGATTTTGTCACAACAATCTATAATCAAAATATAAATGCTTTGTATCAATAATACACGTAACCATATACAAATAATTTTCCAAACCCTTTGTGTCCCTCCCCACTTAACACTGTGTAACATACACATATATATATATATATAATGTGTACAATAAAAAGGTGCTTATTATAACACCTTATCCAAATGTCCAAGCTGTCATATAACATATGGCCATACAGACAAATCAGCATAGCTGCACATACCTTTCTTATAATCACGTATACTCGGCGTCCTAGACTGCCATTGTGTGATTGTGTATGTGCATGGAACAGCTGCCGTTTGTTAAAAAATCCCTGCTGAAACCCTATTGGTTATGACTTCACATTGGACGTTACTAGGGTTCGTGTTCTTCCACTGATCGCTCAGACCACATGGCAACATTGTATTCAAGCTTGTTAATATCTGCGGATACATTTTATCAACGGAATATGCTTTACTATTGATATAATGTTGAAAAAAGTATTACACCCCCTGCGCTAGATAAAAAAAATAGACTTGCGGGGGCGGAGCTTGCCGCAAAATCGAGAGGACACACTTTTGCTAAGCTCCGTGTACACAAACTAATAATTCCTACTAAATTAATATTTAAACAGCCAATCTCACCTCTAAATATCTCTGTACACTCCTCACCATGCTAGGAGTTTAGAGGCTTGACGTCTCTCGCTGGATCCAGCTGACTATTTTGCCAGAGTTCCCGACGACCAGCTAGCCCACATGGCGCATTACTGTTCAGCCTAGACACGCAAGAGGCCCTCACCCCATCCGGACATACCTCTACACTAACTAGAGGCCCACATGTATAATAAGGTGTCGGTTCTTGCCACCGTCACTCACGGAGGCCGCCTAACTTGACTTCTGGAGCATGCAAGTATAAGAATGGCGCTGATCATAGAAGAGGAACTTACTTCAGCTATACGCAAGCTTCTTATCTATCTGGACTGGAAAATGAGCAATTATTTTGGCAATCTCTCGTGACTAGTCCAGGGGGGAAGATGTGGATGACTCTGATCTGAACACAAAAGGTCCTGACCCTGGTGTGTCAGTGGATATGCAGGCAGCAGTAAATTCACCTACGATGGAGCATCCGCCAACTATAACACGGCCTGCTGACATACAGGCAGCACTGATGACAAGTAGCCATATTACTCCGGGAGGTCCTTGGTTCCTGACGGCTCTGTGGGAGGATGCGGCCAACCCCTCAGGGATCCGACACCATCTCACAGCCGCATTGACCCCCAGGCTGGAGCCAATGAGAGACAGTCCTGAATGAAGATACTAACGCTTCGATCTCTCCTCTTGGCCCCTTGTCCAACTTGCAGCTGGTGGAGTTGGAGGTCTCAGGATCTACGGTCCTTTGCAACTCTCACGGAATCCCTTTAATCAACCACCGTCTCACTATGACTCAGCTAAGAGTGTTTGTGACCCAGTCTACCCTGATAACCCCTACAGTGGTAAGGCTAGCTGATCCAGCTCCATCTCTGATGCTATGGATTATTTATACAATATCTCAAATGCAAGACTAGGACTAGGTTAAACTCAATTACACAATATATCCCTGCAGTTACCTTTGATCTGCAGCGGATACAACCAGTCTGTCTCCATGCTAGTACACACATGTTGATCTCTTGTTGGGGACTACTCTGCACTTATATTTCTGTAAGACATTTCATAAAACAACGTACTTAACATATGAACGAGAGTCCACTAATATGATGACTGTATGTTTGAATCTGTATGTGGCACTCTTAGCTGTTACATCTGAATAGAAATAGCCTTTTCTATTAGTTCACATGAGGTCCTAATTCTCCTCAGATTACCTAGCTGTATGACATTTAATTTAAATCTACTCAAAGCTGTATGACAATACCCTAGGTAAGTCCAATATAGCTTCACCCTGGGTCGTACTTCAACACTAACATGAGGCAAGATTGCGTATCCCTTAACTAAAAAAACTTATGTTAGCTTGAGGATTGGTGCCTTTATCCTGTCCAGATTGGTCTTACAGTCCTGTACACCTGTTCTTAGTATCTTAGACCGCAACTAATACAGGTCCTACTTAAGCTATATTAATTATGTCTATATCAAAACCGGTATTTCGTTTAATCCTTGATTTACCTAAAGATACATGAACATACCATAAGTACGCCACCATACCTTTATCCTAGGACATATACCAGTGCTAGTATGTTTCAGGTCATAGAGCAGTGGTCCCCTACCTATGTTAGTCATATTGGGATACTCATCTTGTACCCCTTATTTCTGGTTTTGACGCTACATGCTATAACCCAGTTCTTTTTCCCTATATAGGGGTTAATATATTTTTATACTACTCTTGTGCAAAAATATGTATGTATCATACTAATATTAACGCTCCCAAAAATAGTTATTTACTTCTCTCAACTGATACGTGTAAGATTGCTGCCCTCTTTTATATATTTAAGCCCCTTTGCAATTGCTACAAATATATGACCAGATTAATTTTAATCCTCCCCGGGTATGTGTACTTCACCCCTTGTATCTAGGGACTCCCCATTTTACCATCACCTATTTTGATGTATCATAGGCTAGCTAATATTTAGACTTTTTCTGGTTGAGTCTGTGACCCTGGGCCCGGCGGTACTACTACAGATGGACCTATATGCACACCCTACACTTTGAAACACCATTTGTATATTGCTCTACATATTTGCATCTCAGTGTCTTAATTAATCCTATATGTTGGGAGAACTCTCAGGTTATTAACCTCTTAAGGACATATGACAGAATTTTTCCGTCATAAAACAATTGAGCAAACTGAAAGCTGTGTCTTTAAAGGGTTAAGTAGACTCCTATCTGTACCTTGTCTAATGCAAAACATTATTTGTATATTTCAGTATCTGTGACAATATAAAACTTGGGCTACTGGTGTGTTAGATATAAACTTGATATTTATTACATCCCACCCTATTTCCCACTTAAGCCTCATCACTTTTGTTAGGAGCCTAAAGAGGAACTTCATTCTTGGGAGTTAAGTTCTCCACATATCTGAACAGTTTCTAATACTTCTACATCGATCCGTACAGCAGGCATCCACCCCACAAAGTAGACATAGCTACCTCAATATTGAGCTACAATCATTTGATGCAGGGCATGGAACTACAGTTTAATACGTACGCTCTACCCTATTTATCCTTCTACATACCCCAGCCCTAACTTTACTCATCACAATTGGTTGATTACCCCAATGTCCTTTCATTATGGGCAGGTTACACAGCCCTCACTCAAGAATAGACCTGTCTTAGCCTCAAACGTATGGCCTATATAGCTCCATACACTCTCCTGTCCTCTCATCAACCTCTAGCATAGCTTATAAGAAAGCATAATCCATCCTCCGACACCTACAGCGCGATCCCACTCAAGACATAAAACTAGGGCCTAATGCATATGCACTTATTTAGCTAGCACTGCCCAGACCCCAATTTTCACCCCATTTACAATACTAGGTTGATTTCCCCTATGCCCTCTCATTATGCATATATAGGACAACCCTCACTTCTGAATAGGCCATCTCACCCTCAAGTATATAGTCCTTATAGCCCCATACACCCTCTGGCCCTCACACCGACCTTTGGCATAACTGGTAGGAATATGCACTTCTCCTCTGATACCCACATCTCGACTCCCTCAGTATACTCTCCCATCACCCTACTTGACATATTTACTGATACTCTAGGCTCTCTAATAAATATCTACTACTAACCACCCATTCCCCACCTATAGCTACCACAACTTCCCGCTAATATTCCAATGGGTCCATACCACTCTCCCAAAAATAAACACAGTGTCCTCTCCATCCATATTATATTTAAGGGTTTGATTAGAACTCACATTAATATATCCACCCTCCATTCCCCCCCCCCAACTTAAAGCAGCTTTTGCCTGCTGACTCTCCCCTCTCAAGGTTTACATTAATACTCATATACTGTGAACACTCATTTAGACATGTAGGGTCTTTCTCCACCTACTCTACTCTCATGATATTTCTTAATTATACGCACCTACATCAGATTACTACCCCCTATGACAAACAGTATATGGTACACAGATAACAGTATATACTTAAAATTAGATTTTTCACTAATGTATCCGTTTACGTATCTATTACAAAACTCAAAAAGACCTGACTCTTAAAAATCATTTGGATTGTAATTTTTTTTTTGCTTCTGCTCCCATTGTAAGCGGATATACTCTGTTTTGATAATGGTTATGTTATCAAATCTCAATAAAAAAAGAAATTTGGAAAATAAAAGCATCCCCAATCCTATAGAATAGATACAAACAAATAACTATTGTGGGCTCCTTAAATCAGGCAGGTCCGCTGCATACAAAATATCTATAGACTATGCATACAAATAAAGTGAGCATATAATAAATGTATTGTATCAATATCAAGTATATAAATAAATAACAGAAATGGTGTATCATAACATAAATGAAAGTATAAAAACTGCTGCAGACTGAGACTAATGATAAAAACAGCGATGATTAAAAAGTCACGTTAAAAAAAACTTCCTATCTGCTACCTCTAGCTATGCAGAGCGTAGCAATATCCAAAGTTGTTAAGAAGTGATCTCAATGGAAAAACAATTTAGCAAAAACTCTGGAGGCAATGTATTATTGCAAAAAGTAGACAAAATAGTACCTTGTATTTGATCCATCGCTAAAATATGTGGAGTGCAATCAAACTCACAAACTTTCAGTGATAAGGGCGCAAGAAGTAAGCTGCCGAGCTCCCCTTCCACGCTGATCCCGGTGTTCTGTATTGAAAAGATTGACACTCACTCAGGGTATAGCGTACAGTGTCCTGTTCAGGACCCTTCTATGGATTATCCACACAGCAGCAACATGTTTCAGCTCACGCAGAGCCTTTTTCAAGCTAGAGGTAATCCTCTTCCATCCTCTTCTATTTCTACCAACTTGTTCTATTCAATGTGGTCATTCATTAGTCATGCAGGTGACTTAATTGATGCTGTTAACATTGATTCTTATATATGACAGAAATCTTTACATTTTGAATCCTTATATGATCACCGTATTTATAGAATTTCCAGTCACTCTATATTTCTTAAAAACACATTAATATTTGCATATAAATTCTTTGTTTATAAAAAGTTTTTTATGAAGATTATTAATGATATTTTATATAGTTTATTATTCTATGAAAAAAAAAAGAAAGTTTTAAACATAAGTTACGAATAGTGGATATATATACATTCATGTAGAAGATAGCTGGAAGTTATTTGTCAATGGTCAGATACATTTAAAAACTAGGCTGACCATATTGCCACTTTAAGAAGGAACACATATGAAAAATACATATGTGAGGGTTCTTATACAAAACCATTTCTTTAAACAGCCCTGAAAACAGCCCTGACATATGTATTTTTCATATGTGTCCCTTTTTAAAGCGGCAATATGGTCAGCCTATTAAAAACACATATTTGCAAGTTATCTTAAAAAATCATGATACATCTATTTCTAAATTAAGGCCATTGAGGATAAGGGTTTCTAAATTAAAAATCCACCTTCCTTCCATTTGCAACAGATGTTTTTTATGGTCACCTCCTCTGCCCTTATCAAATAATTTAGCAATCCCAATATAGCTGAAATGTGGTAGATTTCCCCCTTTGCATTCCTTAAAGTGTCTAGGGACTGGTTATTCCTATCAGTGTCAGCATGTTCTATGGACCAGATGTGCTCTCGTATCCTTTCTCTAAGTGTTCTGGTTTATTCACCCACATATTGACTCCCACATTTACACTGGATAAGATATATCACATTTTTATCTGTGCATCTGATTACATTATCAATGTTGTATGATTTTCCAGTTACAGTGGAGGTAAAAGTAGAGGTTTTTCTAAAGTTCCTACAGGTTTTACAGCAATTGCATGTAAAAAAAACTTTAAAGGGATACCTTTTTAAAGAAAGAAATTCTTTCAGGATTCCGATAGAGCATGCAATTTTAAGCATCTTTCTAATTTACTCCTATTATCAATTTTTATTCGTTCTCTTGCTATCTATATTTGAAAAAAGCTTCTAAGGGGCCAGCCAATTTTTGGGTTAGAACTCTGGACAGCACTTGTTTATTGGTGGGTGAATTTATCCACCAAACAGCAAAAACAACCCAGGTTCACCAAAATTGGGCTGGCTTCTAAACTTACATTCTTGCTTTTCAAATAAAGATACCAAGAGAGTGAAGAGAAATTGATAATAGGAGTAAATTAGCATGCTCTATCTGAATTATGAAAGAACAAAATTGGGTTCAGTGTCCCTTTAAGTTTATTCCCTAAGAAATCCCTCTCATTACTTTTATTTCTTTTCAGTACGGTAGGGGCTAGCATATTCTTGAGATTGATTGATTATTTCTTTCATGTAATTGGCAAGAGTCCATGAGCTAGTGACGTATGGGATATACATTCCTATCAGGAGGGGCAAAGTTTCCCAAACCTCAAAATGCCTATAAATACACCCCCCACCACACCCACAATTCAGTTTTACAAACTTTGCCTCCTATGGAGGTGGTGAAGTAAGTTTGTGCTAGATTACTACGTTGATATGCGCTTCGCAGCATGCTGAAGCCCGGTTTTCCTCTCAGAGTGCAGTGAATGACAGAGGGATGTGAAGGGAGTATTGCCTATTGAATGCTATGGTCATCCTATCGGGGATCTATTTCATAGGTTCTCTGTTATCGGTCGTAGAGATCTCTTCTCCTACCTCCCTTTTCAGATCGACGATATACCATTACCTCTACTGATTCTCGTTTCAGTACTGGTTTGGCTATCTACTATATGTAGATGAGTGTCTTTTGGTAAGTATGTCTTATTTTATTTATGACACTCTCAGCTATGGTTTGGCACTTTATATGTAAAGTTCTAAATATATGTTTTATTCTTATATTTGCCATAATTCAGGTTAATCAGTATATTTCCTTCATTCAGACTGTCAGTTTCATTTTTTGGGAAATGTATATGAATACATTTTTTTCTTACCTGAAAATTTTTCAAATGGACTTTTCTTCTAAATTGCGGGCTGTTAGGCTCGCGGGTGCAAAAAATGCTAGAATTTATTGCGTCATTTTTGGCGCAAAATTACGTTTGTTGACGTTTATGACGTCATTTCCGGCATCGTAGTTGCGTCATCTATGACGCTCATGTTTGTTGCAGACGTTTTTCGCGCCAAAAAATTTGTCAATTGTGGGCGTCATACTTGCCGTCAGTTTTTTTTACATTATTTAAGTCTCAGTTTCTTTTTGCTTCTGGTTCCTAGAGGCTTGTTCTGTTTGCATTTTTTCCCATTCCTGAAACTGTCATTTAAGGAATTTGATAATTTTGCTTTGTATGTTGTTTTTTCTATTACATATTGCAAGATGTCGCAATCTGAACCTGTATCAGAATCTACTTCTGGAAAGCTGCTGCCTGATGTCGGTTCTACCAAAGCTAAGTGCATTTGTTGTAAACTTGTGGTAACTGTTCCTCCGGCTGCAGTTTGTGTTAGTTGTCATGATAAACTTTCAAAAGCTGATAATATTTCCATTAGTAGTAGTCCATTACCTGTTGTTGTTCCTTCAACATCTAATGTTCAAGATATTCCTGTTAATGTAAGAGAATGTGTTTCTAATTCTATTCAGAAGGCTCTGCCTGTTATACCATCTTCTAATAAACGTAAAAGGTCTTTTAAAACTTCTCATAAATCAGATGAATTTTTAAATGACCGCCAACATTCAGATTTATCTATTTCTGATTAGGATCTATCTGGTTCAGAAGATTCTGCCTCAGATATTGACACTGACAAATCTTCATATTTATTTAAGATGGAGTTTATTCGTTCTTTGCTAAAAGAGGTGTTGATTGCATTAGATATGGAGGAGTCTAGTCCTCTTGATATTAAAACCAGTAAATGTTTAAATTCAGTTTTTAAACCTCATGTAGTTATTCCAGAGGTTTTTCCAGTTCCTGATGCTCTTTCTGATGTAGTTTCTAGGGAATGGAATAGTTTGGGTACTTCATTTACTCCTTCTTTAAGGTTTAAGAGACTGTACCCTTTGCCGGCTGATAGATTGGAGTTTTGGGAAAAAATCCCCAAAGTTGATGGGGCTACCTCTACTCTTGCTAAATGTACTACGATTCCTATGGCAGATAGTACTTCTTTTAAAGATCCTTTAGATAGGAAGCTTGAATCTTTTCTAAGGAAGGCTTATTTATGTTCAGGTAATCTTCTTAGGCCTGCTATTTCTTTGGCTGATGTTGCTGCAGCTTCAACTTTTTGGTTGGAGGCTTTAGCGCAACAAGTACCAGATCATAATGTGTATAGCATTGTTAAGCTTCTTCAACATGCTAATAATTTCATTTGTGATGCCATTTTTGATGTCATTAGAATTGATGTCAGGTATATGTCTTTAGCTATTTTAGCTAGAAGAGCTTTATGGCTTAAATCTTGTAATGCTGATATGACTTCTAAGTCAACATTGCTATCTCTTTCTTTCCAAGGTAATAAATTATTTGGTTCTCAGTTGGATCCTATTATTTCAACTGTCACTGGGGGGAAAAGGAGCTTTTTTGCCTCAGGATAAAAAATTTAAGGGTAAATTTAGGACTGCTAACTGTTTTCGTTCCTTTCGTCAGAATAAGGAACAGAAGCCTGACCCTTCCCCTAAAGGAACGGTTTCCAATTGGAAGCCTTCTCCAGTCTGGAATAAATCCAAGCCTTTTAGAAAATCAAAACCAGCCCTAAAGTCTGCATGAAGGTGCGGCCCTCATTCCAGCACAGCTGGTAGGGGGCAGATTACGATTTTTCAAAGATGTTTGGATCAGTTCAATTCAAAATCATTGGATTCAGAACATTGTTTCTCAAGGGTACAGAATAGGTTTCAAGGTAAGACCGCCTGTGAGAAGGTTCTTTCTCTCACGCATTCCAATAAACCCAGTAAAGGCTCAGGCTTTTCTGAAATGTGTTTCAGACCTGGAGTCATCTGGGGTAATTGTGCCAGTTCCATATCTGGAACGGGGTCTGGGGTTTTATTCAAATCTGTTCATTGTACCAAAGAAAGAGAATTCATTCAGACCAGTTCTGGATCTAAAAATTTTGAATCGTTATGTAAGGATACCAACATTCAAAATGGTGACTATAAGGACTATTCTGCCTTTTGTTCAGCAAGGGCATTATATGTCCACAATAGACTTACAGGATGCATATCTTCATATTCCAATTCATCCAGATCACTATCAGTTCCTGAGATTCTCTTTTCTAGACAAGCATTACCAGTTTGTTGCTCTTCCTTTTGGCCTAGCAACAGCTCCAAGGATCTTCTCAAAGGTTCTCGGTGCCCTTCTCTCTGTAATCAGCGAGCGGGGTATTGCGGTGTTTCCTTATTTGGACGATATCTTGGTACTTGCTCAGTCTTTACATTCTGCAGAATCTCACACAAATCAACTCATGTTGTTTCTTCAAAAACATGGTTGGAGGATCAATTTACCAAAAAGTTCCTTGATTCCTCAGACAAGGGTAACCTTTTTGGGATTCCAAATAGATTCAGCATCCATGACTTTGTCTCTAACAGACAAAAGACGTCTGAAACTGGTTTCAGCTTGTCGGAACCTTCAGTCTCGGTCATTCCCTTCAGTAGCTATGTGCATGGAAGTTTTAGGTCTCATGACTGCAGCATCGGACGCGATCCCCTTTGCTCGTTTTCCCATGAGATCTCTTCAGCTTTGTATGCTGAACCTTTGGTGCAGGGATTATACAAAGATATCACAATTGATATCCTTAAATCCCAATACTCGACTATCTCTGACTTGGTGGTTAAATTACCACCGTTTAGTTCAAGGGGCCTCTTTTGTTCGTCCAACCTGGACTGTGATTTCAACAGAGTCTTTCAGGTTGGGGAGCTGTCTGGGGATCTCTGACACCGCAGGGGGTTTGGAAATCTCAAGAGACGAGATTACTAATCAATATTTTGGAACTCCGTGCGATTTTCAGAGCTCTTCAGTTCTGTCCTCTTCTGAAGAGAGAATCGTTTATTTGTGCAGAATTAGTGCAGAATTATATAACAATAGCTTAGCGCTAGATTTCTAAAGTGAAGAGTTAAATGGATATCTCGCAAAGAAAACAGAACGCCGGTCCTGGCTCTACTTTCTTCTCCAAAGCGCATTGCGGGCACGCTGTCTACTCACAGCGCGTCCGATCACGCTATTAAACTCAATGTAGCTTGCTCCTACTCTGGTCTGGTAGCGGGAGCTACATTGAGTTTAATATCGGGCCGGCTGTGATTAGACAGCGTGCCCAGATGCGCATAGGAGAAGAAAACAGACCCGCTCAGTAGAGCCAGGAGCGGCGTTCTGTTTTCTTTGCAAAATATCTATTTAACCCTTCACTTTTGAAATTTGGCGCTAAGCTAATGTTATATAATTCTGCACTATGTGCAGAATTATATAACATTATTTGCCAGGTTTACTGGCCCTTTAATTTAGAAATGGATTTATCATGTTTTTTAAGATAACTTGCAAATATGTGTTTGTAAATTTATCTGACCATTGACAAATAACGTCAAGCTATCTTTTACATGAATGTATATATAGCCACTATTCGTAACTTAAGTTTATAACTTTTTTCTTTAATAGAAAGATAAACTATATAAAAAATTGTTTATAAAAAAATGTTATAAAGATTTTTAACAAAGAATTTATATGCAAATATTAATGTGTGTTTCTTTCATGTAATTAACAAGAGTCCATGAGCTAGTGACGTATGGGATATACATTCCTACCAGGAGGGGCAAAGTTTCCCAAACCTTAAAATGCCTATAAATACACCCCTCACCACACCCACAAATCAGTTTTTACAAACTTTGCCTCCAAGGGAGGTGGTGAAGTAAGTTTGTGCTAGATTCTACGTTGATATGCGCTCCGCAGCAAGTTGGAGCCCGGTTTTCCTCTCAGCGTGCAGTGAATGTCAGAGGGATGTGAAGAGAGTATTGCCTATTGAATGCAGTGATCTCCTTCTACGGGATCTATTTCATAAGGTTCTCTGTTATCGGTCGTAGAGATTCATCTCTTACCTCCCTTTTCAGATCGACGATATACTCTTATATTTACCATTTCCTCTACTGATTCTCGTTTCAGTACTGGTTTGGCTTTCTACAATCATGTAGATGAGTGTCCTGGGGTAAGTAAGTCTTATTTTCTGTGACACTCTAAGCTATGGTTGGGCACTTTATTTATAAAGTTCTAAATATATGTATTCAAACATTTATTTGCCTTGACTCAGAATGTTCAACTTTCCTTATTTCCAGACAGTCAGTTTCATATTTGGGATTATGCTTTAAATTATCATATTTTTTCTTACCTCAAAAATTTGACTTTTTTCCCTGTGGGCTGTTAGGCTCGCGGGGGCTGAAAATGCTTCATTTTATTGCGTCATTCTTGGCGCAGACTTTTTTGGCGCAAAAATTCTTTTCCGTTTCCGGCGTCATACGTGTCGCCGGAAGTTGCGTCATTTTTGACGTTATTTTGCGCCAAAAGTGTCGGCGTTCCGGATGTGGCGTCATTTTTGGCGCCAAAAGCATTTAGGCGCCAAATAATGTGGGCGTCTTATTTGGCGCCAAAAAATATGGGCGTCGCTTTTGTCTCCACATTATTTCAGTCTCATTTTTCATTTGCTTCTGGTTGCTAGAAGCTTGATGTTTGGCATTTTTTTCCCATTCCTGAAACTGTCTTATAAGGAATTTGATCTATTTTGCTTTATATGTTGTTTTTTCTCTTACATATTGCAAGATGTCTCACGTTGCATCTGAGCCAGAAGATACTACAGGAAAACCACTGCCTGCTGGATCTACCAAAGCTAAGTGTATCTGCTGTAAACTTTTGGTAGCTATTCCTCCAGCTGTTGTTTGTAATAATTGTCATGACAAACTTGTTAAAGCAGATAATATTTCCTTTAGTGATGTACCATTGCCTGTTGCAGTTCCCTCAACATCTAAGGTGCAGAATGTTCCTGATAACATAAGAGATTTTGTTTCTGAATCCATAAAGAAGGCTTTGTCTGTTATTTCTCCTTCTAGTAAACGTAAAAAGTCTTTTAAATCTTCTCTCTCTACAGATGAATTTTTAAATGAACACCATCATTCTGATTCTTTGGACTCTTCTGGTTCAGAGGATTCTATCTCAGAGATTGATGCTGATAAATCTTCATATTTATTTAAGATGGAATTTATTCGCTCTTTACTTAAAGAAGTACTAATTGCTTTAGAAATAGAGGATTCTAGTCCTCTTGATACTAATTCTATACGTTTGGATAAGGTTTTTAAAGCTCCTGCGGTTATTCCAGAAGTCTTTCCTGTTCCTAATGCTATTTCTGCAGTAATTTCTAAGGAATGGGATAAATTGGGTAATTCATTTACTCCTTCTAAACGTTTTAAGCAATTATATCCTGTTCCGCCTGACAGGTTAGAATTTTGGGACAAAATCCCTAAAGTTGATGGGGCTATTTCTACCCTTGCTAAACGTACTACCATTCCTACGTCAGATGGTACCTCGTTTAAGGATCCTTTAGATAGAAAAATTGAATCTTTTCTAAGAAAAGCTTATCTATGTTCAGGTAATCTTCTTAGACCTGCTATATCATTGGCTGATGTTGCTGCAGCTTCAACTTTTTGGTTGGAAACTCTAGCGCAACAAGTAACAAATCGTGATTCTCATGATATTATTATTCTTCTCCAGCATGCTAATAATTTCATCTGTGATGCCATTTTTGATATTATTAGAGTTGATGTTAGGTTTATGTCTCTGGCTATCTTAGCCAGAAGAGCTTTATGGCTTAAGACCTGGAATGCTGATATGGCTTCTAAATCAACTCTACTTTCCATTTCTTTCCAGGGAAACAAATTATTTGGTTCTCAGTTGGATTCTATTATTTCAACTGTTACTGGTGGGAAAGGAACTTTTTTACCACAGGATAAAAAGTCTAAAGGTAAAAACAGGGCTAACAATCGTTTTCGTTCCTTTCGTTTCAACAAAGAACAAAAGCCTGATCCTTCGTCCTCAGGAGCAGTTTCAGTTTGGAAACCATCTCCAGTCTGGAATAAATCCAAGCCTGCTAGAAAGGCAAAGCCTGCTTCTAAGTTCACATGAAGGTACGGCCCTCATTCCAGTTCAGCTGGTAGGGGGCAGGTTACGTTTTTTCAAAGAAATTTGGATCAATTCTGTTCACAATCTTTGGATTCAGAACATTGTTTCAGAAGGGTACAGAATTGGTTTCAAGATGAGACCTCCTGCAAAGAGATTTTTTCTTTCCCATGTCCCAGTAAATCCAGTGAAAGCTCAAGCATTTCTGAATTGTGTTTCAGATCTAGAGTTGGCTGGAGTAATTATGCCAGTTCCAGTTCCGGAACAGGGGATGGGGTTTTATTCAAATCTCTTCATTGTACCAAAGAAGGAGAATTCCTTCAGACCAGTTCTGGATCTAAAATTATTGAATCGTTATGTAAGGATACCAACGTTCAAGATGGTAACTGTAAGGACTATATTGCCTTTTGTTCAGCAAGGGAATTATATGTCCACAATAGATTTACAGGATGCATATCTGCATATTCCGATTCATCCAGATCATTATCAGTTCCTGAGATTCTCTTTTCTAGACAAGCATTACCAATTTGTGGCTCTACCGTTTGGCCTTGCTACAGCTCCAAGAATTTTCACAAAGATTCTCGGTGCCCTTCTGTCTGTAATCAGAGAACAGGGTATTGTGGTATTTCCTTATTTGGACGATATCTTGGTACTTGCTCAGTCTTTACATTTAGCAGAGTCTCATACGAATCGACTTGTGTTGTTTCTTCAAGATCATGGTTGGAGGATCAATTTACCAAAAAGTTCTTTGATTCCTCAAACAAGGGTAACCTTTCTGGGTTTCCAGATAGATTCAGTGTCCATGACTCTGTCTTTAACAGACAAGAGACGTCTAAAATTGATTACAGCCTGTCGAAACCTTCAGTCTCAATCATTCCCTTCGGTAGCCTTATGCATGGAAATTCTAGGTCTTATGACTGCTGCATCGGACGCGATCCCCTTTGCTCGTTTTCACATGCGACCTCTTCAGCTCTGTATGCTGAACCAATGGTGCAGGGATTACACGAAGATATATCAATTAATATCTTTAAAACCGATTGTTCGGCACTCTCTAACGTGGTGGACAGATCACCTTCGTTTAATTCAGGGGGCTTCTTTTGTTCTTCCGACCTGGACTGTAATTTCAACAGATGCAAGTCTCACAGGTTGGGGAGCTGTGTGGGGATCTCTGACGGCACAAGGAGTTTGGGAATCTCAGGAGGTGAGATTACCGATCAATATCTTGGAACTCCGTGCAGTTTTCAGAGCTCTTCAGTTTTGGCCTCTTCTGAAGAGAGAATCGTTCATTTGTTTTCAGACAGACAATGTCACAACTGTGGCATACATCAATCATCAAGGAGGGACTCACAGTCCTCTGGCTATGAAAGAAGTATCTCGAATTTTGGTTTGGGCAGAATCCAGCTCCTGTCTAATCTCTGCGGTTCATATCCCAGGTGTAGACAATTGGGAAGCGGATTATCTCAGTCGCCAAACGTTGCATCCGGGCGAATAGTCTCTTCACCCAGAGGTATTTCTTCAGATTGTTCAAATGTGGGGGCTCCCAGAGATAGATCTGATGGCCTCTCATCTAAACAAGAAACTTCCCAGGTATCTGTCCAGATCCCGGGATCCTCAGGCGGAGGCAGTGGATGCATTATCACTTCCTTGGAAGTATCATCCTGCCTATATCTTTCCGCCTCTAGTTCTTCTTCCAAGAGTAATCTCCAAGATTCTGAGGGAATGCTCGTTTGTTCTGCTAATAGCTCCGGCATGGCCTCACAGGTTTTGGTATGCGGATCTTGTCCGGATGGCATCTTGCCAACCATGGACTCTTCCGTTAAGACCAGACCTTCTGTCACAAGGTCCTTTTTTCCATCCGGATCTGAAATCCTTAAATTTAAAGGTATGGAGATTGAACGCTTGATTCTTGGTCATAGAGGTTTCTCTGACTCCGTGATTAATACTATGTTACAGGCTCGTAAATCTGTATCTCGAGAGATATATTATAGAGTCTGGAAGACTTATATTTCTTGGTGTCTTTCTCATCATTTTTCTTGGCATTCTTTTAGAATACCGAGAATTTTACAGTTTCTTCAGGATGGTTTAGATAAGGGTTTGTCCGCAAGTTCTTTGAAAGGACAAATCTCCGCTCTTTCTGTTCTTTTTCACAGAAAGATTGCTATTCTTCCTGATATTCATTGTTTTGTACAAGCTTTGGTTCGTATAAAACCTGTCATTAAGTCAATTTCTCCTCCTTGGAGTTTGAATTTGGTTCTGGGAGCTCTTCAAGCTCCTCCGTTTGAACCTATGCATTCATTGGACATTAAATTACTTTCTTGGAAAGTTTTGTTCCTTTTGGCCATCTCTTCTGCTAGAAGAGTTTCTGAATTATCTGCTCTTTCGTGTGAGTCTCCTTTTCTGATTTTTCATCAGGATAAGGCGGTGTTGCGAACTTCTTTTGAATTTTTACCTAAAGTTGTGAATTCCAACAACATTAGTAGAGAAATTGTGGTTCCTTCATTATGTCCTAATCCTAAGAATTCTAAGGAGAAATCATTGCATTCTTTGGATGTTGTTAGAGCTTTGAAATATTATGTTGAAGCTACGAAATCTTTCCGTAAGACTTCTAGTCTATTTGTTATCTTTTCCGGTTCTAGGAAAGGCCAGAAAGCTTCTGCCATTTCTTTGGCATCTTGGTTGAAATCTTTAATTCATCTTGCCTATGTTGAGTCGGGTAAAATTCCGCCTCAGAGAATTACAGCTCATTCTACTAGGTCAGTATCTACTTCCTGGGCGTTTAGGAATGAAGCTTCGGTTGACCAGATCTGCAAAGCAGCAACTTGGTCCTCTTTGCATACTTTTACTAAATTCTACCATTTTGATGTGTTTTCTTCTTCTGAAGCAGTTTTTGGTAGAAAAGTTCTTCAGGCAGCGGTTTCAGTTTGAATCTTCTGCTTATGTTTTTTGTTAAACTTTATTTTGGGTGTGGATTATTTTCAGCAGGAATTGGCTGTCTTTATTTTATCCCTCCCTCTCTAGTGACTCTTGTGTGGAAAGATCCACATCTTGGGTAGTCATTATCCCATACGTCACTAGCTCATGGACTCTTGTTAATTACATGAAAGAAAACATAATTTATGTAAGAACTTACCTGATAAATTCATTTCTTTCATATTAACAAGAGTCCATGAGGCCCACCCTTTTTTGTGGTGGTTATGATTTTTTTGTATAAAGCACAATTATTCCAATTCCTTATTGTGATGATAGCAGGATGTGATGTCACTAGCATGTGGGCGGGGCTTAGGTCCGGTGTCTGTGTCGCAGTTAGTTTAGTACAATCAACCTGTCTGGATGTGTATTGCTATGCTCTGTAATAAAATAGAGTTGTACCATCATTGCTGTGTCCTGCATATGTCCTGCATCTCATGACATGGTGTCAGAAGTTCTGGACTACGCTTCTGTTTCTGATGATAACGATGTCAAAGTTTACCCCACCTGAGCCTTTTGACTTTTCTCAGCCTGCAGCTTGGCCCACATGGCGTCAGCGGTTTCAGCGCTTCAGGATTGCATCCAAACTGAACAAGGAGAGTGGTGAAGTACAAGTTAATTCTCTTTTATACTCTATGGGGAAAGATGTAGAGCCAGTGTTCAATGCTTTTACTTTCCAAGAAGGGGAAGAAGTTAACTTTGATATAGTTATGGATAAACTCAGTGCCCACTTTGTGCCCAAAAGAAATGTGATTCATGAGAGAGCTTGTTTTCACAAACGTAATCAGCGTGTGGGAGAATCTGTGGAGTCATTTGTGCGCAGCCTGTATGAATTAGCTGAATTCTGTGAGTTTGGTGTTGCTAAAGAAGAGCAAATCAGAGACAGAATAGTTATTGGAATTGCAGATGCTGAAGTCTCCCTGAAGCTGCAGTTAGAGCCTGATTTAACATTAGACGGGGCTATTAGGATGGCCCGCCAGAGTGAACTGGTGAAAAAGCAAAGTGCTGATCTGAGGTCTGAGAGTATTGTGGATGAAGTGCAACAGTCTAGGAAAATTACTAGTGAAAGGCACAGTGTGAGCGGTAGATCTAAAGTACTGGAAAGGCCTAGAAGTGGATGGGGGCAACATGGCCGATGCACACGGTGTTACCGGGCTCATGATCAGAGTGCTATATGCCCGGCCAGAGATAAAAGATGCAGAAAATGTAACAGAATAGGCCATTTTGAAGTGGTGTGTAAAACTGAATACATTAAGGAGATGCAGGTGGACAGTGACCAGGAGGGTCAGGAAGTGTCTTTTGTGGGGTCTGTTGTGGAACGGACAAGCTCAGAGGAAGATTGGAAAGTTACCTTTACTGTAATGGGAGCCAATGTTGATTTTAAGATTGACACAGGAGCTGATATCACTGTAATGTCTTTTGCTGAATTTATGAAACTGCCTCGACAGCCCCAGCTGGCGAAGGTTACTACAAATGTTCATAGTCCTGGTGGCCGCATTGATTGTGTGGGGAAATTTCTTGCCAGCTGTGAGTACAAACAAAGGAAGTTCACCATGTGGGTGCATGTGATCCGAGGTCAGTGTGTTAACAGTTTATTGAGCAGAAAAGCAGCCTGTGACTTGGGCCTCGTGGCCAGAGTGAATGAGATCTCTGAAGATATGTTTGGCGAGTTGGGCCTACTGAGCTGCAAACCTGTCCGTATAGCACTTAAAAGTGACGCAGTCCCGTATAGTATTTCTACTCCTCGTAGAATTCCGTTCCCGCTCATGCCTCAAGTGGAGAAAGAGCTCATGCGCATGAAGTCTATGGGGGTTATTGAAGAGGTTGTTGAAGCAACTGATTGGTGTGCCCCCATTGTTCCAGTTGCAAAGAAAAACGGAAAGGTGCGCATCTGTGTGGACCTGAAAAGGTTGAATGAGGCAGTGAAGAGGGAGAGATTTGTGCTGCCGACATTGGAAGATATAGCCCCGAAGTTGGCTGGGGCGAAGTTCTTTTCCACATTAGACGCTTCTAGCGGCTTTTGGCAGATCCCCCTGGATCCAAAGTGCCGCAAACTGACTACCTTTATCACTCCGGTAGGTCGGTTCTGTTTCTGCAGACTTCCCTTTGGGATATCCTCCGCTCCTGAGATCTTTCAGAGGGAAATGAGTTCTCTCCTGAGTGGCCACGTGGGCACAGCAGTCGTCATGGACGACATTCTAGTGTATGGGTCTACAGTGGAGGAGCACGATCAGCATTTGAGTTGTGTGCTGCAGGCTATCAAAGAGTCTGGGCTGAAGCTGAATAAAGAAAAATGTCATTTTAGGAAAACTGAATTATGCTACTTTGGGCATATCATCAACGGGGATGGCATCAAGCCGGGCCCCGAGAAAATTCGGGCTATCGAACAGATGAAAAGCCCTTCTGATGTACATGAGCTGAGACAGATATTGGGCCTTGTAAATTACGTGGGCAAGTTTCTTCCGGATTTATCTACAGTTTTGCACCCTATCACAGAGTTGCTTAAGAAAGATGTTGCCTGGGTCTGGGGACCCTCACAAGAAAAAGCGTTCCTGCATGCTAAGTCCCTGCTGGGGTCTGCCCCAGTGCTGGGGTTCTACGACCCTTCAAAAAAGACTGTTGTTAGTGCCGATGCAAGCAGTTATGGGTTGGGGGCTGCACTCCTGCAGCTGAATGACGACAAACTACAGCCCATCGCCTACTGTTCCCGCACACTGACGGCTGCGGAGTCAAAATACGCTCAAATTGAGAAAGAGTGCCTGGCTGCAGTTTGGGCCTGTGAGCGCTTTCAGCGTTATCTAGTGGGTTTGGAGAAATTTAGTCTGGAAACTGACCACAAACCGCTAGTCCCTCTTATCAATTCTTATGACATCGACAAAACACCCTTGAGATGCCAGAGACTTTTAATGAGACTGCTCAGGTTCAATGTTCAGGCAGTGCATGTGCCGGGGAAGCAGCTGGTTGTGGCAGATACACTGTCCAGGCTCCCGCTGGCTGCTGCTGAAGAATCCTCCACAGAGTCGGATGTAAAAGTGTATGTTGATTCAGTTCTGGCCTCTAAGTCCATTTCTTCAAGGAAACTGGAAGAGATAAAGAAAGAGACATATTTGGACACAGATCTGCAAGAAGTTATAAGGTACATAAGAGATGGCTGGCCCGAGAGCCGGGCAGCCTGGATGTCTTTAAATGCTTACCAGCCAGAGAGGTCACAGCTCACGGAGCTGGAGGGGTTGGTGCTGTTCCAAGACCGTATTGTAATTCCTGTCAGCATGAGGAAGGAGATGTTAAACAGGATTCACGATGGCCACTTAGGCATTACAAAGTGCAGAGAAAGAGCAGCTACAGCTGTGTGGTGGCCTGGGATCAGCTCCGACATTGCAAATCACGTGTCTAAATGTGCCTTTTGCCGGGAACGCCGGCCTACTCAGAGAAGGGAGCCCTTAATGTCTACTCCGCTGCCTGCGGGGCCGTGGCAGAAAATAGCTGCTGATTTGTGCAAACTGCACGGGAAAAAGTTTCTTGTTGTTATCGACTACTATTCCAGGTATTTGGAAATAGCACCCCTGAATGATATCACGTCAGGCCGTTATCATTCGCCTGAAGAGCTTGTTCGCCCGCTGGGGCATTCCAATGGAGCTGGTGAGTGATAATGGCATGCAGTTCGCTTCTACAGAGTTCAGTGCTTTCAGCAGGGAATATGATTTTGTACATTCCACGTCAAGTCCACATTATCCGCAGGCCAACGGAATGGCTGAAAGGGCAGTTCAAACAACAAAATTCATTCTAAAGCAATCTGAACCGTACCTAGCCCTCTTGTCATACAGGGCGACGCCCATTCAAGCCACCGGGTTTAGCCCGGCACAGCTGATGCTAGGACGCCAGATTCGCACCACTTTACCCTCAGTGGGTGTCTTCAAGCCGCCTGGCCCTGTTCCTCGGGACGAAGTCCTTAGGAGGGATGAAGAGGCCAAAAAGGGTTATCGTTTCTTCTACGACAGGAGACATTCTGTCAGGCCTTTACAGGAACTGAAAGCGGGCCAAAGTGTCAGAATTAAACTGGATGATGAGAAGAAATGGAAGACGCCTGCTACGGTAGTGGGCCGCTCTCCAGAACCAAGGTCTTACACAGTCCTTACAGAGGGAGGGACGGTTACACGCCGTAACCGAAGACATCTTCAGCCTGTACCTGAGAGTCTGGAACCGGATACCTCAGTACCACCGCCGGTGGGATCTCCTGTTCTAAGAGAGGTGCCTTCCCCTCAGCAAGATCATAGCGGGGATATATCTTTGCCTCCAGCAGACTCTTGTTCACCATCTTCTGTATCAGAGGACAGTTCATGCAAAGTTACATCAAGCGGAAGAGTGGTGAGGCTTCCGGCCCGATACAGGGACTGACTTTAGCTAGAACAGTGACCGGAAGTATGGGCAGAATAATCCCATGGTCACTGTGGACTAGGGTAGTCTACCCCGATGTCCAAGTCAGGATGTAATTTATTTGTTCATGTTTTCTAATCTATCTGTTTCTATAATGTTCTAAAACAAAATGTTGTTGTATACCCTGTTGGTGTACCTTGTTATTTAATATATGCAAATGTATGCTTTGCCTTTGAAAAAGGGGAAGATGTGATGATAGCAGGATGTGATGTCACTAGCATGTGGGCGGGGCTTAGGTCCGGTGTCTGTGTCGCAGTTAGTTTAGTACAATCAACCTGTCTGGATGTGTATTGCTATGCTCTGTAATAAAATAGAGTTGTACCATCATTGCTGTGTCCTGCATATGTCCTGCATCTCATGACACTTATTTTATATGCTTCGCACTTTTTTTCTTATCACCCCACTTCTTGGCTATTCGTTAAACTGATTTGTGGGTGTGGTGAGGGGTGTATTTATAGGCATTTTAAGGTTTGGGAAACTTTGCCCCTCCTGGTAGGAATGTATATCCCATACGTCACTAGCTCATGGACTCTTGTTAATATGAAAGAAATGAATTTATCAGGTAAGTTCTTACATAAATTATGTTTTTTAAGAAATATAGAGTGACTGGAAATTCTATAAATACGGTGATCATATGAGGATTCAAAATGTAAAGATTTCTGTCATATATAAGAATCAATGTTTACAGCATCAATTAAGTCAACTGCATGACTAATGAATGACCACATTGAATAGAACAAGTTGGTAGAAATAGAAGAGGATGGAAGAGGATTACCTCTAGCTTGAAAAAGGCTCTGCGTGAGCTGAAACACATTGCTGCTGTGTGGATAATCCATAGAAGGGTCCTGAACAAGACACTGTACGCTATACCCGGAGTGAGTTTTAATCTTTTCAAAACAGAACACCAGGATCAGCGTGGAAGGAGAGCTCGGCGGCTTACTTCTTGCGCCCTTATCACTGAAAGTTTGTGAGTTTGATTGCACTCCACATATTCTAGTGATTACAAATATCCGGAGTTCCGGATCAAATACAAGGTACTATTTTGTCTACTTTTTGCAATAATACATTGCTACCGGAGTGTATGCTAAATTCTTTTTCCATTGAGATCACTTCTTAACAACTTTGGATATTGCTACGCTCTGCATAGCTAGAGGTAGCAATGAAGAGAATGAAGCAAATTAGATAATAGAAGTAAATTGAAAAGTTGTTTAAAATCGTATGCTCAATCTGAATCATGAAATACATTTTTTAGATTTCATGTTCCTTTAACCAGCACC